>NW_017181293.1:19259-19507 GCF_001652005.2 Ceratina calcarata
CACTCCCATAAACTCGGTTAAACTATTGCTTATCCATTCTCTCTTTCCATTAGCAATAAGATTTATCCAGTACAGTCCACGCAATGATATTCCTATTTCTAACTTCCACTTCAATTAAGGTTAATTGAAAGTGCAACAAACAGTTAAGGTTAATTCGCTTTATAATAATTGTAATTGTTTGTAATTACAAACAATAATTTGTAATTACAAATATAATGCGCTTTTCTTTACGTACATAATTTTGTGCA
>NW_017181294.1:0-532 GCF_001652005.2 Ceratina calcarata
AATCCTATATACGTACGTAACTTATTTTTTTAAAATACAATTATCCTTACCAGAGTGACTTTGAGATGAAATCCTCTGGATTCGCGTCGCGTTCAATTGTTAATAATATTTTCATTATAATCTCCACGACATGCCAAGTTCTAACTGGAACGATCAACTGATTAAAAAAAGTTGGTACAGATATCTTAGCTAAGTAAGTTGTTACCGTAGGATATAAATAGAATTTCAGTGTATACATAATGTATTGTATTTTAATTGAACTGTAAAAAAGGAAAACGTGTTTTTAATCGTGAAACACGCTCGTCGTTATAAAAGAAAGCGTCTTTTTTCATTCGAGAGAGAGACTCTTGTACACTTAAAAAACAAAACCCACCGACGTAGTAGCGCAAATTCGTTTAGTTCAGTCTTCCCGTAGGATGTTTAATTTTTAAGCGCGGGTCATTGCAATTAGATGGAGAATCGAATTTTTCTACTTTTCATCAATCGGCGATCCGCAATAATAAAATTAATTAACGAAACGAATAAAAAAAAA
>NW_017181295.1:0-532 GCF_001652005.2 Ceratina calcarata
ATTTTGGAAATTTCTGAACCGCAAACATTTGAAGAAGCTTTAACTTCGGTAGAAGTTAACCATTGGGAAAATGCTATGAAAGAAGAAACGAAGAACGAAGCAAAAGAGCATTGCCTTGTCAACAATGAAGGCGGAGTATATTGCATTATCACAAGCAATGAAAGAGTCTAAATGGTTAAACATGTCCCTACACGAAACTCAACTAATCAGTTTTATTATAGGGAAATGTATAGTATATTGCGATAATCGAGCCGCAATGCATTTGTCAAGAAATAGAATAGAAAAAGGGCGTACTAAACATATTGATAAGGCATATCATTTCACCAGAGAGATGGTGGAGACTGATGAAGAGAAGTTGGAATATGTTCCAACAAATGGTAATCCAGCGGTTTTAATGACCAAAGGACTGAAAAGAATTGTTCATAATAACTATGTCTATAATCTTGGATATGATATCGGAAAAAAGCGGAATGATAGAGATTCCGATATTCACCAGACGCAACAGCGCGGACTAGGGACATAAAATATATGT
>NW_017181296.1:0-532 GCF_001652005.2 Ceratina calcarata
AGAAGTATCACTCGTATATCAAACGATACGTAAAATTGGTCCGTTACGGACCACGTACAATGTTTTGATTATTGATTTATGATAAAGGGGAATGTTTTTTGGGGAGAGTATACTTTTTAGAAACAATCTTCTATAGAGAGAGCGGTGAGAAGTGGACGGAGCTGATCGTGTTCCTGGGAAACAAGCCGATGGGATAATTGCTGGAGTATAAGAACTGTTTTCTATCGACGTGAGGCAGTACAAAAGGGATCCGAGAGCAGAGTGAAGTGGACGTATTTTCTGCGAGGGAGAGGGTAGCTGCTGCTGAGAAGAGTTAACTAGAATATTATTGATAAAAGGAAATAAATGTATAATTAATGAATATGTTGAAAGAAGAGTGGTAGAGATAGGAGATACTGTTTTATTATTAGATAAGTTTATCGATTTTTAACTGGTCGAGTTCTGTCTTGTAAGTATGTATGTACTGGTTGATTGTTGAGTGGTATGCATTTGAATGATTTGGATTTACTGTTCGTGGTATGAGATTTAGTAG
>NW_017181297.1:0-532 GCF_001652005.2 Ceratina calcarata
AGATTTTCAATTTACTGAGTTGCTGTTTGAAATTCCTTAAGAATTGAAACTTTTTATTAAATTGGCCGTTGAATCGCTTTAGCTTTACGTCGTAAAAGGTTACAGGCTCGTTGTAAAGTTTCAGCTGCTGTAATGCCTTTCATGGCACAGCGGCTGGATTATACTTTTAAATGGCGAGCCGAACGAAATCCTTGGTACTGGATCTTTTCTCGAGGCACAGCCTCGCGTACTCAGGATCCTCTGTCATGTAAATGTCTGGGGAACCTTTTCAGCTACGTTCTACCCGGTTAAGTGAATTCGAAAGGATTCGTTCAGACATTCCTTAATCAGGGAAAAATCGAGCTCTCCTATCGTCCAATGATAAATACAATGCGATTTGCATGTATTAATCCACGATTAGCTACGACAATATTTTTTTTACACAATGTTTGTTCAGCAAATATATATAATTAATTATATATTCGAATTATTCAATATTTTACTACAAATATTTTATTTTATATAAAAAGTCAGTTTTGAATAAAATATTGAA
>NW_017181298.1:0-532 GCF_001652005.2 Ceratina calcarata
AATCATTTTAAGTTAGAGCTAAGGAATTCAGCAAAAATGCTCCAAAATGTCTCGAATGCAAAGGGTTAATTAAATCACCAAGTTGTGGGTTTTTTCGGTATTGACAAGGGTCATTTGACTCATGAAATCTTCAATTATTCATGGGATAAAACAATTTGTTTGCAGACATAGTATGGGTCGCTGCATTTTTCGCGATGACAACTCACTTCTCTGCAGAGATTCTTGATTTTTTGTTACCGCTTAACGCCTCGCGACCCCACAATTACCCGTTCCATATAGACTATCCCGGCGATCGAGAAAAATACTTCTACCTATACGCTATCTACATAGATTTCGTAATATTCGTAGGTGCTACCACGTTCGTTGGTACTGAAGCGCTAAGCGCGATGTACATGCATCATGCTATCAGTCTGTTGAGAATCGTAAGGTAAAAGGAAATAGTACATTGTGTACCTAGGGCGCAAAATAGGGCATTCTAGTGTCACGTAAGGCGTGTATTTTTTGAAATAATTGTTGAACTCTTGAAATCACC
>NW_017181299.1:0-532 GCF_001652005.2 Ceratina calcarata
ACTCTCTTCTGCACATATAAACGTATCTCAATTTTCTCTTTTTAGGAACCTTCATTTTTTACTGTAAGAGTAAATACTTTTTGTATTATCTATTTGTTCTTATCTATCTTTTTAAATATCTGACTTGGAATAAAATTATGAACTTACATTTTAAAACACCTTTTTACCTTAGATTTGAGTCGTACTTTGGAACATTGGTGAATAGATATTAAGTAATTAAAATATATAACCAAAAGTTTATTTATTACATAACAAATTACGTTACGTCTGAGGTCTATCTCTTAACATGGTCGTACACCAAGTGTCGTCCAGCCAAAACGACTTGACCTCAACCCTTCAAACTACAAAAAATTCCCATGAGTGGGGATGCTAAGAAAACTATCTACAGACCTTGAAAACGAAGATGAAAACATCTAGAAAACAGATGCCTCACAGCTTCCACGCTTTCACTCTTCGTCTCAAGGACCGTACAAACTTACACAAACAAGGCTATCGCTACAGTACAATTGGAATGATACCACAGTATCGTATT
>NW_017181300.1:0-532 GCF_001652005.2 Ceratina calcarata
AAGAAGTCCCGCGCGTCATACACCGCTTCCTGCAATGAGCCAATGAAGTCGTCTTAGAAGTAGTCCAGCTTATCCCTATCGGCTGGAGCCACCTTTGTGAGAATGAGTTCATGGCGTCCCTGTGCCTCTTGCCAGGACTTTTCCAATCCTGCTAGTCGTCCACTAAGCATGGGAATGGAAAAGCAGTCTCTGCCTTTCTTCTTGACGTTCGTCACCAACTTCACGATTTCCCATTCGCATTTATCCAAATGCTGCTGTAGGAAATCATCGAAGTTGCTCTTTCCGGCAATTGGTGGTGTTCGTTGAATGGACATAGTGTCAGAGAATTCAACCTTCTCTATACACAGTCAGAACGAGGAACACACTCGATTTCTGATAGTCGCGTTCGATTCTCAATAAACATCCGGCTCGAAGGACCAAAATGTTAGGGATGGTGCCCTAACTTAATGCCGGAGGATTTGAGAATCGGGTTTGAACAAACTGTACTCACTTGTTCCCAAAAACCGAACACCAAATTTATTTTAAACCAAGA
>NW_017181301.1:0-532 GCF_001652005.2 Ceratina calcarata
GCGTCACAGCCGAAAAGTCAGCGCGCTGTTAAAAAATCAGAACGCCTGTCAATATATATACACACGCATCGTACCGAGTAAGCGCCAGACAGCCGAAAGGTCAGCGCGACAAGTAGAACGCCTTTGAACGCCCATTAGAAAACTCATCGTGCCGAGTAAGCGCCACACAGCCGAAAGGTCAGCGTGACAAGCAGAACGCCGTAGTACGCCCTTTAAAAACGCATCGTGCCGAATAAGAGCAACAGCCGAAAGGTCAGCGTGGTATACCGAGTAAGCGTCACAGCTGAAAAGTCGGCGTGGTTTGTTAAATTAAAATAATAAAATAAGAACGCCTTTCACAGACATATATACGCGCGCGCATCGAGCCGAGTAAGCGCAAGCCCGAAGAGGCGGGCGCGCGAACGTACACACACAGACACGCACATCCAAGAACGACGAAACGTCGAAAACCGTACACACACACGATAAAATATATACATATACATACCGAGTTACAGGACACCAGAGACGAGCGGGAAAGGAGTACACCCGA
>NW_017181302.1:0-532 GCF_001652005.2 Ceratina calcarata
AATGGCCGAAAGTTCAACGGAAGCCAATTATATTCCTCTTTTTTTTTTTTTTCTCTGAGGATCGTTATTGGTCGCGATATCTCGATGAAACAATCGAGATCCCACGGAACGATATCCCGCACGAACTGCATCCGATCGGAATCCGGTGAAGGGTATGCGGCAACCGCGGTTATCCCGGGAACAGAAGCGACCGACCGACCGTCCGACCGACCGCGTGCACGTTAATCGTGCAACGGGGCACGCATGCAAACTGTGCGAACAACAATTCGCAACGAGAGTTCCTTGTTGGGTAAACGATGTCTGGAGCGCGGCAAACTGTCTCAGATCGCCTGTTACTTTTGCCAACGCTGTACGGTTAGGTATGGTGCTCGGGGCTCGAAGAATGCCTCGTATGTACGAACGGCACGTCGTCGTCGTCGTCGTCGTCGCTGTGACCAAGATTTATGAGCTCCGCCGAAAGAATTCATTTACTTAACACTCGCAGCACGAGAAAAAATTCCAAAGTATCTGCAATAAACGGTTGATTAAAAAA
>NW_017181303.1:0-532 GCF_001652005.2 Ceratina calcarata
TTTGATAAGGTTTATTGAATGAATTCATTCATTTATTATATTGAACGAAACTGCATTTATCTAATGCGCGTACTATAATTGAAATAACTTGTTATTTCTAATGGCATTCCATATTGATTCAGACTTATTCATAAATTAATTAGAGAATCATTGAGAAGCTGTTTCATCCGTGTGAACTGAAAAATGCAGAGGCCCATCAGAAAACGCTTTAAGCCGGGCGAAGGTCGCGCCCCTATTAAATCTAACGAAGATTTTTCACCGAGCCTCTGCTCCTCTGTCGAGTTCTGTCAACTAATTTCAGCGGAGCGAATTTTTAAAATCACGGACATTCACTGTCCCCGCCCCGGTCGCATTTCAGCCGCGATGCATCGTCTATTCAAAAACTGGAACGCGAAACCCATAAATGCTTGAACACACTCTGTGAAGTCGAAGAAGAAGTCGTTTCAACCCCTTAACTGTGAAACGTATAAATACCGAGAGAACGACCTCTTTCGTATACGTATTCTGCATCGCGGCTACACACGTTCCCCCC
>NW_017181304.1:0-1032 GCF_001652005.2 Ceratina calcarata
TCAATATTTAACTCAACATTAGTCAATATTTAACTCAACATTAGTCAATATTTAACTCATAAAACCAGTTAATATTCGACTCATAAAATTAGTCAATGTTTAACTTACAAAATTAGTCAATATTTGACTCATAAAATTAGCCAGTATTTGACTCAAAATGAGTCAATATTTGACTAAAAATGAGTCAATATTTGATTCATAAAACCAGTCAATATTCGACTTATAAAATTAGTCAATATTTGAATCACAGCAATAGTCAATATTTGACTCATAAAATTAGTCGAATATTGCAGTGCCCAAAAATATTTCCGAATGACTTCAATATTTTTAGTATTCATTTTCCTAGAACTAGGATTATGTATTATTAAAACTTAGATTTTAACTATATTGATACAAGTAATATATTCTATTTTTATGCGAGAGCATTTTGGTATATCAAGTAGAAGTAGTAAATCTGATTTTTATGAAACGTAGTAGAAAACCTCTGGGATAGACTCGATGTAGTTTTGCATATCAGGTCGCAGCTCGCGTTGCCTAAAGTTGCGAAAGCTTAAAGACTTTTCGACGTCTCTTGTCTCCACCGTACCTCCTACCCCCTCCCCCATTTGAACACGAAATACGGTTCTCGTGTTTCCTACAGTTTGTTTCGTCTACTTTCTCGAATTATGGAGATAGAACTTCCCACGTGTCTCGTGGAACCACTTCCTTTTTTCTCTACCAACACTTTATCGCTTTCTCTGTGTTTCAGAAGGTGGAAAACGAACAAGCTCTGCCCGCGATAAAACAAATAGTCCACAGATTTTCATTCGTGAAATATGTTCCACTTGGGGATTCAGTTTGCTGTTTAATTTTATACGCAAATTCGATTCGTCGACATTTTATAAAGAAAGAAATAATAGGCCAATAAAAAACACTAATAGGGTTAGGCTAGGTTAGGTAAAAACAATGTTAACCTAACCCTATTAGTGTTTCTGTGACTTACTGAAAAATTTATTATGTTTATTAGAAATTAGGTTTGAATGATTAGCTTCG
>NW_017181304.1:4571-6975 GCF_001652005.2 Ceratina calcarata
AATCATATGTGCTTCCAGCGATCCCGGTGCCCCTTCCTCCCCTTTCCCTCCACTCAGCGTAGATCAGGAGCCACCAGAGGGCTTTTAGTGGGTAGAAATCCCACATACACCATCCTCCCCCTTAAAGAGGGTGGGTATCTTTGAAAGATTTCCCATTTGTTATAAAAAAGTAGTAATGAGTCAATGAAATGGGTTAAATTAGGTCAGGTCACTAATAAGTCAATATAGTGAGTTAGATTAGTAGTAATAAGTCATTAAAGTGGGTGACGTTAAGTTAGTAACAAGTCAATGAATTGGGTTAGGTTAGGTTAGTGGCGATAAGTTGATAACGTGACTTATAGGTTAGGTTAAGTAATTTCTATATGATAAATACGAACTTTGCTATCCCAGTAGAAATTCTTATAAAAAATTTTCGTGTAAATTCATCTGATTTTGATTTCATGTTTAAATTAGTATCAGAAGTTTCGATTCGAAACAGTTTTATTTGTATTAGAATGATTGATCGGCTCTACGAAACTGATTGTGCGATGCTTTATTCGGATAATGGGAGGGCTGGGATCGAATCGAAGGGTAATCGTCAAAGGGGGTACGGCGCCGTGAAATTGGGGCCCGGCGTGTATTTATTCGGGAGTCGTCGCCTGCAATTTGACTATAGAACGCGCGGAGTTTCGATTTTCACTTTTGAATCGCGCACCGGCGGGACCGACGATCCAAGAAATTAGAGGCGACCGACTCTTTGACGTCGCTGAACTTCGCCACTGTGCTATAACCTGAAATTGCACCTGCGGTCGAAATTGCTTCGACGCATTAACCATACCAATTTCTCCATACTCCCTTTTCCCTACAAATTGTTTTAACAAAAACTTTGTTTATAAAAAAATGTAATTAATTACTATAATAATAATAACTGATTTATAAAATAGGAGTTTTTATAAAAATTTAATATTGGACTTAAATGGAAATTGAACAAATTCACATTTAATAAAAACTAGTACAGATCATGCGAGAGGAATTGAAACAGAGACTGTGTGCAAAGTGAAATAAAGAAAGAAGTAACCGAATCGGTATTACGTTCCACGATACGAGTTCCCATACGTACGCATGGAAACGTCGGTTCCATTCAAGTGAAACGGACAAACTCGAAAGGGATCTCGGCATCAGAATGCTATTTGTACGATCGCAGCAACGATCTCGAATCCCGGAGTCCCGGAGCTCGTAGGTATTAAGATAAAGGGAACCACTCCATCGAAAGTACGCGACGTACGCCGTTAAATCAACGTCCCGGGGTGTGGGATGCAAACGAAATAGGTACGAACGGGGCGGCATCTGTGAATGCGATTCCCGATTCGTTTGAAACCGTGATCGATGATTATGCCGGTTTAACTCTTTCCTGATACAAAAGGATTAAACGCTCAACAAATTATACCTCCTCACTCTGTTAAATACATACACAAATACATATTGTATTTAATGTATGTCGATGTATTTAACGATGTATTTCACGATGTATTTAATGTACATAATGTATAACTGATATATATATAACACGGTGGGCCATTTTAATCACCCCACCCCACGAATTTCTCGAAATCTAAGCTAGCTACAGAAAAACTGTTCACACAAAAGTTGAAGGAGACAAAGGGGGCCATGTTTTGGTGAAACTAGTTTTGACCTTGAACTTCATTTTCAAGGTTATTTGAAGGTCAGAGTGGTTTTTTTTAATGGGAACACCTATTTGTGCCACCGGATTCGGAAAGAGCGGGAAATTTCACATCCGGAATGGTAGTTTATAAATTTTTAAAGTGACCTTGTATAGCGCAACTCAAGACATACATTGAAAATTCATCCACAAACTGTCTTTGTTTTCGAATGTTTGATTGTTAAATAAGATTAGGGGATGTATGTATGTATGTATGTTATGTATATATAAATTGACAATATTTTTAAGAATGTTTAAAACATTTAATTAATGAGCATTGCTTTACTTAAACATTTATGTATTCTTGTAAACGTAAACGAATCGCATAAATGGTGAATGAAGACTATTAGTCGAAACAGGCTATAAATCCTTCGTTGGTTATTTGAATGAAGTTTTGAGGGATGAATAAATGGATGAAAAATGGTGTTTGAAGGCAGATGGGTGGGTGGGTGAAGATGGCTACAGAAAAATTGTTCACACAAAAGTTGAACGGGACAAAGAGGGCCATGTTTTGGTAAAATTAGTTTTGACCTTGAACTTCATTTTCAAGGTTATTTGAAGGTCAGAGCGTTTTTTTTTAATGGGAACACCTATTTTGGACACCGGATTCGAAAAGAGCGAGAAATTTCACGTCCAGAATGGTAGTTTATAAATTTTTAAAGTGACCTTGTATAGCGCAACTCAAGACACACATTGAAAATTCAT
>NW_017181304.1:8407-9361 GCF_001652005.2 Ceratina calcarata
TCTTACTAAAAAAAAACTGGTTTTTATACCTCAATTCATGTCCATCGACATAATTAATATCTACCTTACATAAATTCTATTTACGAGATACAAAAACCATTTTTTATTTTTAACACAGTGATTGGAATTATTGTTGCTGAATATGTCTGCTTGTAAATTGCTATAAATTGCAGATCGATTTTAGCCACCTATACATTCATGTATGATCGAATTTATTAATGGTGTGATTTGAGGCTGAGGATTATTATTGGTTTAGGGATTCGAGAATTATTGACCGGTTCAAAGTTGACCCGGGAATGTAAGCGATTTGTTGGCGATCGTCAATAGTCGTTTCCTGTGTCCACGTATCAGTTCTGGATTTGACATTTGTTTATGATGAATCAATATGGTGAAATATTGATCATTAAGGACAATATTGAACTACCGTGCATCTGCATGTGTGAATGCATTAAGTTTGTAGCAATGGTGGTGGCCGACGACTTTGTACACCATTACACAAGCTTAGGATGTAACGTTACAGATCATTGATTTCTGGACGCCTAAATACATTTTCGCACACAATGCCAGATGCTGGGGAACATGATACAATGGGCCATTTAACTGGGGTTTATCTAGGGCGGTAAGGGAGGACCCATTAATATTTCATTCCCTAATGCGAGACGCTGGTCGAGCACTCTGTGTACCTCTCTATCCTAACACTAATCGTGATCCAAACTGTCGAGTACAGAGTACATACTTAAGCAAGTCTGTACCTAATTAAAGTACTCCCATCGTTTCACCTTCGAGGATAAATAAAAATGATTGAAATTATTTAAAAAAAAGCGTTTTGACTAAATTTCTATTTTTTTATTGTTAAACAATTTTTGATTTATTTCGTCAAAGAGAATATGGCGAGGTTAGGTGCAGCGTGTCAGGCTAATGTATTTTAATACGTTGCCCGGGTCTTGACAGGAC
>NW_017181304.1:9439-10224 GCF_001652005.2 Ceratina calcarata
ATTATATTATTTTATATTATATAACATTAATTTAAACATTATATTAATTATTAATAAAATATATTAGAATAATATTAATATTCATACCTATCGTCTTTGTATTAAACAGAATGAATGTCTGTGTGAAACAAAATCTATCTACGAGATATAAAAACCAGTTTTTTTTTTTAGTAACACCAGATTTTGTTAGTAATACTGATAAAACAGGCGTTAATTAGTTTTCTACGCGAAAAGCGTCGCTGTGAAAATGTTTGTCGACGACGTAATTCGCAATCCCTCATCTCCCTTTGTGTTAGGGAGGAAATTTTATTAGGAAAGTTGCAATCCCTTATTTCGCGGCATCGATAACCTGGGCCGCATCGCAGCCAGCAGCGCGGGTATCAGCCGAAATTTACGAGCTAACTTCCGAGACTACGTCGGATTCGCATCAAGTCAAGTTAATGCCGAACAATAAACCTAGTGAGCATGAGCACGTGCGACGTACAGATGCACCCGCAACCGTGCCACAAGTTTTTAATCAAATATAAAACATAATACTACGTCCCTCCCATAGTAATAGTAGCAAGTCAATTTTCAAACAGGATATTAATGGCAAATGCAAGAGTAAGTCGTAAGTTGCAACGCAAAATTGCGAAACCTTAAATCAAAAATAATATTTCATAACATCATTTGTGTTGAAACATCTTTCAATTTTTAAGTTCGCCTAATTATTACGAATTATGACTATTTTTCTAATTTCATTCACTGATCGAAATCAATTGTTTTATTTCAGTTGAATATCAAAC
>NW_017181304.1:10367-11020 GCF_001652005.2 Ceratina calcarata
AACACTAAAAACCTTGTAAAACACTGGAATAATTATGTTGTTTTTTATGCAAGGTTTCTAAACGAAATCTACATTTCACATTACAATTCCTATATTTTTATCCCCCCCAATTTCGAGGCTAAAAGAACAACGAAATAACTAAATACAACAAATTCATTGATACGCAAATATTTAATTAATAACACGAATTTGCAAAAACCACTAAAACACTGGAATAATTATGTGTTTTTTTTATGCAACGTTTCTAACCGAAGTCTAACGATCGTTTTATTTCTGATCTATAAAGGTGATTCATTTGGGGGTGGGTAGTAGTTCGGTAGAAAATTCCTGGCGAACATAAACACGGTGGAAGTTTCGGGTGTCTGAGTGCAGCAACCCGTCACTTGCACGGTCGCCATTCCGCAAAGGAACTCTCACCCTAAGTACTTGAGTACAACAGGCACCGTCGGCTAAGAGTTTGTTGCTGTTTCTTGTTCCCGAAGAGCACACCTAATGCTCGGTGTAAGTTTAATGTCGGTTGTCGTCTACCGCCGCCACGCCGTCGTTATTACAGCTTTCGATAAACGCTTGAAACCGTCCTTTATCATATAAACTCACAATCAGATTCAGCCAACTCTTTCCTCGTCACATTCGCAAATAAAATTGATTCAAAT
>NW_017181306.1:0-532 GCF_001652005.2 Ceratina calcarata
AATAATAAAAAATATAAAAATAATGTTATTATAACAAATAAATTATAATAATAACAAATAATAACAAATAAAATATAAATCTCTTTTACAAAATAAATTTTATAATTCCATTTTGTAGTTTGAAATGAATTTGATTTTGTTTTCTACACGATTTCGATTGAAGGTGAGTAGAATGGTGACAGCTGCGATGGCCTGGTGCGACGGTTACACGGCACCATTGTTGGTGCCATTGAACGGATGGCTCCAGCCGCCTCTGCCTCTTCAGATTCGCACGTTGTCCTGCCCGCAAGGAGTGAAACTCGTCGAAGCTGCTCCATCTGGGCAGCACGTGATCGTCATCCCTTTCCAAGGCGACGCGCAACTGTGGCACGTAATGTCTGGTCAGCTGGTCCACACGTTCAAAGGTAAACTAATAATTGTCGATGTGTAAAGAAAACTGAATTTCTTCTAAAAATTTCTCTTAATAATTATCATAATTTCGTCTGAAAATCAGGAAAAATAGATCATTATTTTCAACCTCCTTCATTTTGTA
>NW_017181307.1:0-532 GCF_001652005.2 Ceratina calcarata
AAATGCCTTGCTACGGCATTTAAGATTTCACGATCGGATCTGCGCGGGGTCAGATCGGCCGCGTCCGCGATGAGTCGAGCTGCGTATTCGACCCGGGTTAATTGCGAGTTCTCGTTATAATATCCGAATTCTAATTCTCTTGCGACTTGCTGCTGAACCGATTCGCTCCAGAATCGAGCAAAGAATTTCCGCGAGAATTCTTCCCACATACCGGTTGTCGTGGCTACCAGGTCCCACCATGCTTTGGCACGGCTTTTCAATGCCTGGTCAACTATCATTTGAAAGTCGGCATCTCGAATTCGTACCGTTGTTACGAATCGGTTGAGCTCGCGTAAGAATTTCGGCGGATGTTCCTTTGCTTTTCCTTCGAATGTCGGGAATCGCGGTTTAATTTTGTACGGACTCGCGGCGCTTTGCTGCGAGCCACCTTCCCCGGACGTAGCGGTATTATGACAGTGCGTCGCGTTTCGCGTTCTAATCGTAGCTTGTAATTCATTTATTTCCTCGCGAACGTTAATAACTGACTCCCTCA
>NW_017181308.1:0-532 GCF_001652005.2 Ceratina calcarata
AAAAGAAATCAGACGTCGGAAGAACAATGATAATAATAAATAGCTACATGCTAAAAAGTATAAGAGGAAATATCCAATTAATTATTGGTGAAAAGTTTTTTATACAGTTGTAGGCACTGACATCCTCTACAAAGAAAGATTCTATGAATTTTTCTTATAACTCTAGTATTTAACGAGTTAAGTGCAGTTAATTGGCATTTTATTGGCACTGATGAAATCCGACCGTCTCACCGTAGAAATGGTGAACTTTTGGCAAAAAATTTCGTTTTTCCTAAATTACTCTCAAACCGTTGGACTTACGGGAAAATTGAATCAGATCTTTCTTGTAGAGGACGACGAGATCTACAATTCCCATCTAAAACTTTTTCGCTAGCGTCAATAGTTTACGAGTTATTGACGAAAAACAAAGAAACAGTTCTTCGCAAATTACTCGTAAACTATTGACGCTAGCGAAAAGGTTTTATATAGCAATTGTAGATCTCATCGTCCTCTACAAGAACGATCTCATGCTATTTTCCCGTAGATCCAACGG
>NW_017181309.1:0-532 GCF_001652005.2 Ceratina calcarata
GGCAGACTGTAAAAAATTGTTCCATTTTTTGTGTTACGAGCGCCCGGTCTAAATTCAACCCGGAAAATAATTTATTTGATCTGATATTGAATAGGATTTTTTCAGTCGATGAGTATTTTTCAGTCGGAATCTATTTCAGCTCTACTGATGACGTTTCATTGAGCCGAAAACGCGAAATTCGTTGGAAAATTGAAATTTGCGAAGTGGCCGCTAATTTCAACGTTAATGACGACGATGATTCATGGACGTCACAGAATCGGATCGCTGATGAACCGAAAAGATTCGTTATCGACAGATCCGCGGGTACGTTCCGTTCGAATCATTTTCCGACAGATAATCAAACGTTGCCCCCGTCGGACAAATTTTTCCGTTCAATTTCGCCCGGGTAACTTTTACAAAATATCCCTCGCCTGATTCGTCGAATGATTGCGTTCACTTCTCGCGCTTAAACCGAATATTTGTTTTTCCCACCGGGCACCCTTAATTTTCTTTCACCTTTGACCCGTCGATACCCCGACCCGTTCTCTCAAAC
>NW_017181310.1:0-532 GCF_001652005.2 Ceratina calcarata
TAACAAAATAACATTTATGATACGATATAACAAAGTAAATGTACAAAACGAGATTGCAAGAATCTGAGAATCAGGGAAAATTGATCTGGACAAAATGGCATCATAGAATGCCGCGTAGTAAATACGATCCGAGAGTAATTCTGCTCGTAGAGAGAGTCTATCTCGAGTCGCCTAGTGCGGTGTTTGTTTAAAGAATCGCGGCCCGGCGTGCAGATTTCAGCGTTTAATTCGGGAACGGTGCTGGCCTCCCGGGGGCCGTTAACGTTCTCCCAACGCGTCAACGAGCTTCCTGTTACCTCCTTCCGTTCTCCACTCTCAGATAAATGTCGCTCTCCCTCTGTGTCTGAATAATTTTCAGAAATGGAAACCCGGAGAGCGGTACGTTCATTATCTCACGAGATTCTTTGCTCGCGAACGTTTTTTGCAGCTTGAGAAACAGAACGAGCCGTGAAATTGGATAGTAGGTTTGTACAAATTTCACGAGATGGTTTAGGATATTTTATATACGAAAATAAAATTTCTGTTTAAATTA
>NW_017181311.1:0-532 GCF_001652005.2 Ceratina calcarata
AAAGGGAAGACAGAAGAAAGTTTCAATGATTAGTAATGAAACACGTTTAAAGAATTCTTGTTCACATCTCCGATTCCGATTATCCGTTCCCGGTTTCGTCATCGAAGGAATTCTTTGCCATCGTGCAAGGAAGCGACATTGTCGAATGCCAGAGTTTCCGGCTGTCGAGCGACAATTTTCCACAGCTTCCCTGCGATTATTTCATGTGGAAGAATTGTTTGCATGCGTGAAATGCGTCGCCTAGCATTCCTCTCATCCCTTTTTTTTTTTTATCTAGTTTCCTCTCCTTTGCTTTCCTCTAAGCTCGTTACTGGAGCATGACGAAGCGTATCGATTGATTTTTAATAACTCCCGCGGGTTCTACACTTGAACGCGACTTTTATATATTCCATATAATTACTAGACTACGGATTTATTGCGTTTATACGACAAATTTTATCTATCGAAGGCGTAAAATATTTATGATAATAATAATAAATTGTTGGATGACTAAAATGTTTTTCTCCTAGTTATCTCTAGTTTTAAGAAGCGT
>NW_017181312.1:0-532 GCF_001652005.2 Ceratina calcarata
ATCGTGAATAATCTGGGCTCGCGGGCCGCACTTTGGGAACCCCTGCACTAAACAAACTCGAAAAGGATGGTGATCGAATGGTTCAGCATTCGAGCGTGAACGATTCGCTTCGGGGTTTTCACAGTCACCTTTTAAAGAGGCGAGATAACGTCGATAACTGGATAATCCGAGACCAGCTCCAGACCAGTTTTCCCCTTTCGGTTCTTGCCCGTATACATAAGTTCCATACGCGTATGCGGCCGATTGTGAGCCGTAAACGTGAACTCACGCTCACGTATGCAATATATGTACACGTGAACGCCCTCGTGCTTGCTCTAAAAAGAAACCGAGATGTATGGTCCCTTTTTTTAATGTGGTCTTTGTGAAGTGTGTTTTCGGGCATTTATTCAGATTTATTTTAGGCTAGTGTTTTAAGTTAGATTTTAACGGACTTGGCTATTTTCTGTTTTCTTTTCTTATTGGCAAAATGATAGAGTAGGAAATATAAAATTTATTTACACCATATCTGTTATAATAATTCCATCTGTTATAA
>NW_017181313.1:0-531 GCF_001652005.2 Ceratina calcarata
CTCCATTGCTTTGCTGATTTCTAACGTTACTAATTGCGATCTTCTCATGTTTAGTTGCACGATATTCCGACTCTGTTTCTTTCGGGAGATACTAATGGCCATAATCGGTTCTAGCAATGACCTGATTTATTGCTGCTACGTACGCCGGACACTCCCTGTCTGTGACACTGTGATGCGAGTCTTTCTTGGTCTTTTCACAGTTGTGACAGGTGGGGCCTTTATTTTTCTTCGGACAGTCTTTGAAGTTATGACCTGGGAAAGCGCAGTCGCCGCAGATTTCCTTGTCGCTCCGACAGTACTTAGTGGAGTGGCCGAAGCCCTGGCACTTATAGCATCTCATTGCCATAACATAGTCCTGTATGCGACAGCAATTCCATCATATGTAGATCTTTTCCTTCTTTATCAATAAATCTCTGGCTTCCCTCGAAGCCTCTATAACCAGATTACAACTGTCCTTGTTACGGTCACCGGTTTTAAATGCTACTTTTATTTGTTGTGCAATCTTATCTTTATCTGGGCCATCAATATTCT
>NW_017181314.1:0-531 GCF_001652005.2 Ceratina calcarata
ACTATAATTTTCCTATCAATTTTTTTTCCAAAATGTTTAATTCTAAAGATAATAAATTCGACTAAACTCTATTCTCGCGGTGCAATTTTAGACGTATTTAAGTCACAAAATGGTACCAATGGTGAACGGGAGGATCGTAGTTTACATACGCGCAGCCCTTTCCGTCCTAACGTTAGTCTTAACAATCGCCACGATCATACCAGGCTACATCTCGATGCTAGAATTTCAAGGTAGGATCTTTCCTTGTTTAAATCGTAATCGGAAAATTGCCAATAGGAGAATGAATTCTTTCTATGAGTTACAGGAATCGATTACAAGAAATGGATGCCGATAGACGGTGGCTGGGGTTGGCACGTGGCTAGCGCGATTTCCGAATGGCTTTTAGCAATCGTTTACTGCGTCTTCCTTCTCACGTTCGTCCCAGAGTTTCGATTGATCAACTTCGAGGATCCAGTCGTCACGGTACGAGCTGTTCCAAGTCAGATTCAATCGTAATTCGCGTGATCATCTTATCTCACGTTTAACGCCTCG
>NW_017181315.1:0-524 GCF_001652005.2 Ceratina calcarata
TTATTTATGCATAAGTGGAGATTTGACATTTTTACAATCAGTAAATAGGAATATGAATTATTTAATAATAAGAATTTAAATATTGCAAGTGTAATGAAACTTTTTCGACTGATTGTACGATACTTCGTATATAGTACATATTCCAGTATTCTCCTACGTGTACTATAGTTGTGCACGGGCACGTGACCGTCACGGTTTCCTGCGTTTCTCAATAAGAATGAATGGGAGGAGAAGAAGAGAGGAAAAAAAAAAGCGTTTCCGTCGTGGAGCTTTGTTCGACGTCGACCATGGAACAATAAATATTGTCTGGAGCATTGTCGAACGCTTGTTCGAAATCTAGGCAATGTCATCAGTCGATGATGTCCTTAACATAAAAATGCATACTTCGTCCCATCAGATCGTTAATAATTCTCGCTGTCGTTTATTTATTTCTATCTCATTTATGATTATTGATTTATTTTTAAATTGAATATGAATATCAGATTTCAGAGATAAAGTTATGAAATTGATTTTATTCATGAATT
>NW_017181315.1:2253-2964 GCF_001652005.2 Ceratina calcarata
AACTGATAATTCTGTATTTTCAATTATTTAATTTACGAAATTCTAGAATTAAAACAATGAATTATTCTGCATTTAAAATAAATTCCTAGATGAGATTACAAATTTTCCTCATAAAATCCCCCAGATTCCTAAGCTGATAATTCCATTACAAAATACAACTGTGAGCAAGAAATCTTCATATTCACAAGCGTGACGATGCTAAAATGTGACCATAAAAAATATATATGACTGAAGCTATACACACGTGGACATGAAAAGGACATGAAAGGGGGATTATAATAGAGGGGCGGTGAAAGTGTGAGTGAAAGAAGATTCGAGTTGAATGGTGGAAGAGTAATCCTGATCGATGAGCGGTGATAAGGGCGATGATCGAAGACGCGACGATGATCGCCTTCCTGTTTTTTGCTTGGATGATGATCAGGTCGAAGGAGAGGCAGGATCCGAGCCAGGATTCGAGGCGCGGTTCCCTCGCGAGGGACAATAATCTCGAGCGAGGGGACTCTAGGCGTAATTCGAGGGAGGCCTCGTTCGCCGCTGCCTCTTCTAATGTAGACAGGCGTAGGCACCGCGTGCGGCGACACTCACGACGATATTACGTCGAACGTAACAGGAGGTGAGTCGTTCACCAAGGATTTTTATCATTTTTAGTCGGATATATGGAATTTTTAATGATTATATTGGAAGTAATTCCAGATTTTATAATATATGAAA
>NW_017181315.1:4046-9037 GCF_001652005.2 Ceratina calcarata
AATTAACTGACGTCACTTGTTATAAGAATCGAATTAATGAATTGATCATCGCAACTCGGTGGAGGTTTTTTTTTTTTATAAACAATTGGAGTGGCGGTGAAGAAAGGTCGGAGTGAAAGCTCGTTATCGATCAACGAAGGGGTTGGCGTGCCGCGGGGTTGTTAAGGATGTTTATCACCTACGCGCCCTTCAGGGTCAGCGGATTTGTGTCAAGAACTCGTACGCCTCCCGCGAGGAATCGTGGAAAAAACTGTACCGATAGGGCCAGGAACCATGTTTCAAAATCAGTTCGCTGATCCGACCTGGCCTCAACCTTCTTTAAAGCCAACCATTTCAGATACCGTGCCGTTGATTAAACCGCAGGTTGCAGGTGAAATAATGAGAACTAGAAATGAAACAACAAAACCGAGATGAATGGATAATAAAAAAAGTACATAAAACGAAGCTTGACAGAAAAAGAATTTCAAACTCGTATTAAAAAATTCATTTTGAAAAATTGAAGAATTTCTCAATCAAAGTTTTATCCGAAACACGAGGCTTGTTTTAAAAAATTCATTTCACAGAATAAAAGAATAAATTCACAATCGATGGAATGAAAAACAATTTTCCACGTCGTGTTTAATACTGAAAATTGAATTTTACCTGTTTTACTTGAAAACCGAGAGGCAACGGTCGACGATGAGAAAATCGACTCGACTCGACTCGAGGATTGATCGATGGCCAATTTAATCGAAGAAATAGTAGAGAATCCTGGATCGAACAGATCGTCCACTGTCAATATAATTTTCCATTAAACTGGGTGAATAGGAAAAGCTCGATTATGGTTTTAAAATTAGGTCACCTCGGCGAGGATGCAGTTCTATTTGAACATAATCCCCTCCCATTTATTTATCAAACATTCTGTTTGAAAATACACTTCGTGTATATAATTACAATAATTATTTGATAAAACGTTTACGTCATGACAATTAATCATATCGCTGTGAACTGTGAAACCATTAAACGGAGAGAACAGTGTAACATAATTTTTCATCCGACTGATTGAAACAATGAAAAAGTTGATTAAAACAATTGAAGTCTCGGCGCACGAATTAATGCATCTGGTTGATGATTCTGTTCATATTGGTTACGATTTTATCGCGTTTCCGCGTGGAGATTGCATTATTAAAAAGAGCAGTTACCCACGGCCAAGCATTGTAAACAAACGCGTTCAATTCGACGAGTTATCAGCGTCGTAAAACGCGGATCTATTCCGTAGCAAATAACAGATTCAGATAGGAACTTATTGCGTTATTGAAAATTCTTCCTCTCGCATTTCTTAAGGACGTCCCATTAAACGTAATATTAAATTCTTATATTAAATCGTAACATTAATTCACTGCATGCAATTATATTTTTAAATTCATCTACAATTTTATAAAAACTTAAATAATTTTTTTTAAAACATGTTGATTTTTAATGGAATTATGAAATGTATATAAATACTAATTTCTTCTATACATATTTTGAGGGATGTGAGTGAAATTGACTCATTTACAACATCCAGCAGTCTAGTGTTAAACAATTATTATGAAAATTTTTAAATTATGTCAAGCATCGTCATAAAAATTATTAAACATATTTTTATTTATGAATTATGAATTATGAATGAATTATGAATGAATTAAATAATTAAAATCCTGATAGAGTGAATTGTTGTAAAAAGATTCATATATCAGCGACACGCGCTTAAATACGAAGTCCCGAAAGACTCTGTGTACTCAGAACTGGAAAATTTTAAGACCGTTAGAATCGTGTTTGGCTAACATAAATATTGGAAGTTAGAGAGAGGAGCCAGATCGTGAAACGTCGACTGATTCAGATACGTGGGAATAGTTTAGGTTTAGGGGAAAGGAGGCTGTTACACAGGCAGAAGTTTCTAATTTATGACACGGCTCGTAACGTCTCGTTATTTTCGGCCGGTTGTAAACGCTACGTCGCTATCGATTTTTCCATTCGGACTCAGGAAAAATCGTATGGAAACGGTTCTTCCAGAAGGATTCCTCCCACAATTGCTGTTCTCTTTAGAACTTTTCTTACTCGCGTTTTTCATCTTATTGGAATTCGTTCTTCTTTCGAGTCTTCCAACGGAGCTCTGCTATTTTTCGTGAACTGATTTTTATCGCCGGAATTCTTTTTATAAGTGGTCTTCTCTTATTTCGAGAATCTTATTTTCTATTTTGCAGACGCGATGATTTTCTCTTTTTTTTTTCATTCGTGATTCTCTTGGAAAAGTTGTTATTGTCGTGTCTTGCAGCTCTCGGCTATTTTTCTCAATATTTTTATATCAGATTTCTTTTCTTATTTTATTTCACGGTTAGAAGAAATTTTCTTGGTCGTTGTACACTATTTTATTAATGAATCCCTTGTCAGGAAATGCGGTTCTATTTTGTAACAGGAGACTTAGTATCGAGCTGCTATTTTTCTCAAGTCTAAAAAAAGATTTTCGTTCTGAAATAAGGAGACTATTGTCATAATTCTCGCGTTATTAACTAATAAAAGGTCTACTGGGAGCACACGAACGACGACGTTGTGTAATGAATTTCGTAATGCCGGGACAAGGATTTTCCGTTGCGAGCGCAATTAGGCGAGCGTGACGCGTCCGTTTTCCTACTGCCTTAAAAATAATTCCAGTGAGAAAATCAGCCACAGCTATAAATTAAATAACCAAGTATTTACCGAGACACGTGAGACGATTTGATTTAGTTTCATTGGATCGGTGATAAGATTGATCAGTATCAATTGATAAGTCTATCAATCAGTTCATTTAAGGCAATAAAAAAAGAAGAAAAAATAGAAATTGAACGACGATCAATGAGAGAAGTCGGGGGCCAAGTGTCGTCCCACCGTCGTCGTCGTCGTCGTCGTCGCCGCGCAGCGGGTGAGCGACGAGCGTCGCGTTGCAACTTGGATCCCATTTTTCACTAACGTCCAGGCCTCCGTCCATTCCCATTGCCATAATCTACGTTGATACCCGTTTAAGTCCATGGCGCCAATTTGTGACGCGTGTGGGACGTAAATTGTCACGCTCCATCCTCCGACGTGAATGAAAATTCTTTTAAGCCACGAATAATTGTCAGCAATTTTCCCGCGGAGCTCCTGTACTCACCGACAGTCGTATTTATTCCCCTGGAACAAACACGCTCGTCGATAATGCGACAATAAACTTGATTTATTGCTCGACTATCTGACGTCGACTCGTATCGCTTTTTTTAGGCCTCTGAGCAATTGATATTTCATACACTGTCGCACTCAGTGAATCCCGGTTCTATTTTTTAACCAGGCGATTTTTAGAACGGATATGTCGAGGATCGTATTAAATAATTTAGGTTTAATTTCAGATTCAGGAAACTTTGTTATTTCTATACAAGTTTTACAGGATTACAGCGACACGCGCTTAAATACGAAGTCCCGAAAGACTCTGTGTACTCAGAACTGGAAAATTTTAAGACCGTTAGAATCGTGTTTGGCTAACATAAATATTGGAAGTTAGAGAGAGGAGCCAGATCGTGAAACGTCGACTGATTCAGATACGTGGGAATAGTTTAGGTTTAGGGGAAAGGAGGCTGTTACACAGGCAGAAGTTTCTAATTTATGACACGGCTCGTAACGTCTCGTTATTTTCGGCCGGTTGTAAACGCTACGTCGCTATCGATTTTTCCATTCGGACTCAGGAAAAATCGTATGGAAACGGTTCTTCCAGAAGGATTCCTCCCACAATTGCTGTTCTCTTTAGAACTTTTCTTACTCGCGTTTTTCATCTTATTGGAATTCGTTCTTCTTTCGAGTCTTCCAACGGAGCTCTGCTATTTTTCGTGAACTGATTTTTATCGCCGGAATTCTTTTTATAAGTGGTCTTCTCTTATTTCGAGAATCTTATTTTCTATTTTGCAGACGCGATGATTTTCTCTTTTTTTTTTCATTCGTGATTCTCTTGGAAAAGTTGTTATTGTCGTGTCTTGCAGCTCTCGGCTATTTTTCTCAATATTTTTATATCAGATTTCTTTTCTTATTTTATTTCACGGTTAGAAGAAATTTTCTTGGTCGTTGTACACTATTTTATTAATGAATCCCTTGTCAGGAAATGCGGTTCTATTTTGTAACAGGAGACTTAGTATCGAGCTGCTATTTTTCTCAAGTCTAAAAAAAGATTTTCGTTCTGAAATAAGGAGACTATTGTCATAATTCTCGCGTTATTAACTAATAAAAGGTCTACTGGGAGCACACGAACGACGACGTTGTGTAATGAATTTCGTAATGCCGGGACAAGGATTTTCCGTTGCGAGCGCAATTAGGCGAGCGTGACGCGTCCGTTTTCCTACTGCCTTAAAAATAATTCCAGTGAGAAAATCAGCCACAGCTATAAATTAAATAACCAAGTATTTACCGAGACACGTGAGACGATTTGATTTAGTTTCATTGGATCGGTGATAAGATTGATCAGTATCAATTGATAAGTCTATCAATCAGTTCATTTAAGGCAATAAAAAAAGAAGAAAAAATAGAAATTGAACGACGATCAATGAGAGAAGTCGGGGGCCAAGTGTCGTCCCACCGTCGTCGTCGTCGTCGTCGTCGCCGCGCAGCGGGTGAGCGACGAGCGTCGCGTTGCAACTTGGATCCCATTTTTCACTAACGTCCAGGCCTCCGTCCATTCCCATTGCCATAATCTACGTTGATACCCGTTTAAGTCCATGGCGCCAATTTGTGACGCGTGTGGGACGTAAATTGTCACGCTCCATCCTCCGACGTGAATGAAAATTCTTTTAAGCCACGAATAATTGTCAGCAATTTTCCCGCGGAGCTCCTGTACTCACCGACAGTCGTATTTATTCCCCTGGAACAAACACGCTCGTCGATAATGCGACAATAAACTTGATTTATTGCTCGACTATCTGACGTCGACTCGTATCGCTTTTTTTAGGCCTCTGAGCAATTGATATTTCATACAC
>NW_017181315.1:9775-11735 GCF_001652005.2 Ceratina calcarata
TATTTGCAATTAAAATTATCTAACTGTCTAACTAATCTCTAACTAATCTCTATCAATTAAATTAAAACAATCGATATTTTTTGTAGTAAAGATTAGAAAATAAAAATGCACTTTATTAATTGCATTATCAAATGATTAAACAAATCCATTCTATGAGTGAAATCGAAATAGTACGGGTGGAGTTGATAGGCTCGCGTGTGTGCGTGGTTCGAGTGGAAGCCGGCGTATAAGCAACAGCCCGTGGCATGGCCGGGCGTCAGTTCCGAGGCGACGCGCAAGCAAAGAGGAGCGCGCACGGTATCGCGAAACGACGACGACGACGACGACGACGTCGTCCTTGGTGCAGGACACGCGCCAGGACGAGCCACTCTCTTCTGCTGTTTATCTTCGAATAGCAATTCCGCGCCAGTTGCCGTTGCTTCGCTCTGCCGAGAGCAATCGCCGTCAGTCCCCAGCGCGACCGTCTCGTCGCTGGTCCAGCTTCGAATTAATTTGTACGATTTCGTCAGTGCTTCCGCGCTCATAAAGTGAATCTTCGTATTTTTACAATTGGTGAATTCGAATTATTTCTGAAAACCAGTTATTCGAGTGAAAGAAGAAACACGAGAGCAGCTTGAAGCTCTCGTTCTGTGCTTTTCTAGGGACCTGAATTGGTCCCAGAAAATTGGAAATTGAAGACCCGAAGTGATATTTCTCAATTCTTTTTAAGAAAGTAGAGCTGACCGCAGGGGATTTTGGTGAGCCACGAAAAGAAATTACAGACTCCCAAGTGGAGAAATTAGTTAGTGAACTTTTGTACAGCTTGAAGTGTTTTTCCATTAGTGAGGTTATGCAACTCTAATAATTTTTTTCATATAAAATTTAAAACCGATAAAAATAATTCAAAGTATTTCTATGTTAAATAATTATCATACTTCCCAGTGATTCATTCTATCTGTGATAAACAGTGACCAACTCTCAGGTCTATAAATTGTCTCTGGTTTTGATTTATGAAATACTGATTACTGGGCTTCAACCAGGGATCTGATTTTAGATCTTTAACGAGGCGTGTATGACATTTTATTCCAGTTTCACGTTGCATAATCTTAAACCGTTGATCTTCGTAATGGGATGGTGAGATTTTATTCCATCCTCCCTGCGAGACCAATTTGTTATTTTATCCAAAGTCCCGTTACGCAACGAAATATTGTTCGAACCATTCGAACTATCGTGTGTTTTTATAAACATATCCGGTGGATCGATTTTTCAGAATTTAATTTAAGAAATGCTTGGAAATTCTCATCTCCGCCCGGTTTTGCTATGATTGACAGTCGCAGGATTCCAGTGGCAGGGATTTGAGTCGGGCAAATATTTTTGTTCCGTGTGTTTCAATCGGGCGTCGAAACGCGGCACATTGTTGTCGGTATTAAGACTTTGCCAGAAGACGTATAATGCCAAATCCGGTTCAACGTTCTGACAACGGAATGAATGGCTTGAAAAACACAATTTCATCCAAATCTAATCGATTAAATCCAGGACAGTTACAGAGAATTCGATTCCAATATCATTCCAAAATATTGACTTCATTAAAATTAGATCAGCTCATCAATTAGAATGTTTAACACAGAATTATGTAGAATACAAAATTTATTCTTGTTGGAGCAAAAAATGCAACAGAAATCACTGATTTAGTATCAAGTATTTTTTAACTTGAGCAGAATTGCATATTTAATTATGAGTACAGACATTCTAGTCATTTATTGAATAATTAGTTTTATATTAATTTATAATTTATTTTTGTTGGGACAGCAAATAGGACAGAAATCATTGATTTAATTATGAGTATAAATAGAGATTCTAGTCATTCATTGAATAATCAGTTGTACACAGATTTAATATAGAATATAGAATTTAATCTTGTGGTTGTGAATTATAAATTGGATTTGAGAAATTGTTCGAATATTAGTAGAAAAGAAAGACA
>NW_017181315.1:11756-15917 GCF_001652005.2 Ceratina calcarata
ATGTTAATCTTCATTGCCTGATTGCCTCAGTCAGAGAATGAAATATGATTGTTTGTACAGTGAATATGAGAACAGTGTTTTGTTGATTTTTGACCGTGGCTGTGTAGCACGAAGCCTGTATAGTAGTATATTATCGATCACGTTCCCCTTGTAATTTTCGTCCGTGACACCGTATCGACAATTTACTTCGGGACAAATTGTTGCAACAATTATCCTAGCCGCCGTCGACTTGGCAAACTAGTTACGACTCGCAGACAAATTTCACTGTACAGTTTGTTTCCCGGTGAAATTGGACAATTTATTTTTAGACCAACAGTTTAAATTGGAGAAACATAGTTTACTGCTTTCGAATTACAAATATCGTCCAGAACGTTCAATGAAAGGTGTTCCCTTTTTGGGAGAATAAATACTCAGTTCATAAGTCATAGTGATTTCACTGATATTTAAGAAATTTGCATTAAATATGATATCCTGAATTTCAAGTTAATAATTACATTATATTTTTTTTTATCAATTATGACTGAATTATATTTTTTTATCAGAAATTGTAATGCATATTTTTACTATAAATTGCAAACAGTTACTCTGTCATATTTTTAAATAAGAAATTGTAGCTCGTGTTTAATTTATATTTTTCAATCATGAATAATTGCTAGAATAGTGTTCTGGTGGCGAAAATGAACTTTTACCATTTTTCCAATTACCCTTGGGAAGGGAAAACAAAGGATCGTTTCGATATCACCTTGTAATGAACTTCCGATGAAAACAATCCGACGATGTGAGCCAATTTCCGGCACGGTTCCACCCTCCTTTTTTCCCACAACCAATGTTCCACATGTGTTTCGAAGCGCGATCAACCCACGAATTTCCCGGAAACCCGAGGAAAATACCTTATAAGTAATCCAGCCAGAGAGCCAAGGGAAGCTTAAGTAATAAAATCCTCGACTCAGGGAATTTATTAAGATAAGATACGAGATTAGAAATGATCATACAAAATTGTGAAGCAATTAAGAAAGGGTGAAGCTTTGAACCAAGCAATTAAAATCGAATAATTCATGAATCTATATTACGTTTTTAATTTTATATTATAATATTAATCAAGCAAGAGAGATGAAATAATGTATAGATGGAAGTTATTAATAAAATAATAGAATAATTAAGGCTTAGGTGGGGTAATTAAAATCGTATAACTTGCGAACTTGTATTATGCTTTTAATCATATATTAGAATATTAATTGAACATTGTATGAAATTATAAATGAATAATGTTAATGGTAGCACCAATGTGATTTTCAAAACTGGTCAGAGTAATTATAATATTAATCAAGGAGTAATATGAAATTACAAATAGATATTTTAAGAAAGATTGCATTAGGCTAATCATAAATCAGTGAAGTAGTACATGAAATTATAAATAATGTTAATAGTAACATAATGTGATTTTCAATACTGATCAGATTAATTGTAATATTAATGAAAGAGTAATATGAAAATACAAATGATAGTTTCAGGAAGATTGCATTAGGCTAATCATAAATCAGTCAAGCAGTACAAAAATAATTATAAATGAATGACATTAACGACAGTGACCTTCAATAGAAGTGTTATATTAATTCTAATATAAATCAAACAGTATAATAATATAAAATCGCCAATACTTAAATGAATAATGCTAATAATAGAATACCAGCTTTAGGATTGCATTAGATTGATTAGAAACGAGTCAAATATACGAGATATTGAAAAAATGTTTGCCGAGAGTTTCTTTGAAAATTTGGCCAACACTGTCCATCATCGTCAACCGGCCAATAAAGTTATTCATAGCCTCGGGCAAGGGCAACCATCTTTCTTTTCGTTCTAATTTTAATACTGGCGCGTGTTCACGTATCCCACGGGGGCGTTCATTTGTCCATCAACCGTTCCCTATTAGCCCCATGAAATCTGCTCCAAATTTAATCTCCACAGGCTGCCAATTTCTTTTTCTCCCGCTTCCATCAGACACCTCAGACTTCCGGGTACGGGCGTACCCAGTCGATATTTTTGCATTATAACATTTTTGTCAGTGTACAAAATTAAAATACAGATTTCATGCTTCATTCCCTTAATAAAAAAAAATGAATCACTCATTCTGATTTTTGGAATACTTATTCACGTTACATGCAGTCTTTAAGTTATCTGCTAATTTTTACTGTAAAATAAACGAAATCTGATTAGCCATTTTTTAAATAGTTCGCGAAACAAATTGCAGAGTAAATATTAATTATTACAATTGCACGCAGGCATGTTATCTTTCGAAGTTAATTGACGGGCGAGCAATAATTATCGCGATTGTATGAATACGTATTATTTTTTCTGCATCTCCTAATCTGGGTTGAACAGGAAGTGTACAACAGAGGATGTGATAATATCAAGTTATATAATAACGCGCAGTTATGGAAATAATGGCATCTAAATCGAGTGAAGTATAATTTTTCTCCTTATCCTTAATTCTTCTCACATTTACTATAATCGAATTGTCGAAACATATTTCTGATCCAGCTACCAAATTCCAATTTTATATACTAGATTGGAAATCAGAATTTTAAATTGGAATTTCAGTTCCAATTGTAACTTCGGTTTTGGATTTGAATCTCCATTCTAAGTCCGAGCATAAATTTTTAGTTCTTCCTGTTTTAGATATGAAACAGTCATTAGTTCTACCCAGTTTTTAAATATTTTTCTAATCTTTGGCCGCGCGTTATCTTGCCATAAATAATAAAATATTCGCTGGACTTCATGAACAAATTTTTAACCGAGAATCAGTTTAAAAAAAATTACATATTATTTGCAATATTCATACATAATTTATCTTCCAAACAGAAAATGAAATTAGAATACTTTTACATTAAAAAAAATAATTAAAATGATTTCTGAATAGAAATGATGGAATGCGAAGTGAAAGTGCTAATAAATTCGTCTGGCATATTTACAAAAATGATTCGGCCATCAAATCGAACTGTCCAATCGTGTGTTCACTTAACGCNATTTTACTCTGCATAAAAATCTGCAGTCTAATAAGATTGAACGATTGAATATAGAGATTAATAGTGAACAGCAAGAGTGATTTTAAAGAAGTGGAGAAGATTAAAGGATTAATGGGGGCGGTAATTAAATTCGACCGCGATTGGAGGAAAAAGGGGATTCGTATAATGGTTTCAAATAGTATTCAATTGGAAGACGATTTTTCGTAAAACCTCAAGATGAACGACTACACGATTTTGGTGCCACCGGAAGTGACCACGAGGTTGGCTCGAAGGGACTCCGGGACGATGAGAGTCACGCTGCCGTTGACTTCTTTCAGAAGGCACAGTGGCTGCGTCTCTACCTTGTCTAGGATTAAACCTCATCCTAAACTCGTCTACGTCGCTGTTCCGTAAGTTAATTCTGGCAACAGGTTTCATCATTTGTATTAAGAATTTTAACAAAACGATTGAATCGAGCGAAGGAATTAAATCAAGCCTGATTCTCTTGTTCGAAATTCCGCATTGAAGTATCCATTGAAAGGTGGATTTTGAAAAATCCATTCAACAGAGAATGAGCATTAACCGAATGGAACGAATTAGCGGAAAGTTGGCCAAACACGTTCTGGGCGTTCGCGTTTTATCTGCGAATTAGGAATTCAATCTTCGGCATCGACTGAAAGAATCCATTAGCAGATGAGGTGGACAGTAAAGGTGATCAGGACTGTTTAATTAGTCGTAGAAAAGCGGCGCACACGCGATTACCCTAATCACGGCAAAAGGTTCACGGGAGGGAATGGAGGTAGGATGGTTGATTTATGGGATTCGATGATCCAACGGCTTCTCTTTAAGAGTTAAATGCACGCTCTCTTGATTGGAATTCCAATTTCGCCACAGGATTCGCCTGCGTGATGCTCGATAGAGCGTTACTTGAAAAGTTACTCAATTCGTTTTACGTAACCGGGTGGGGGAGGTAGGTAGGGAGGGCGCGGCCACGGAACTCGGTTTTAATCACTTTTTTATTGCCTCGAAAACCAATATTAGCTCCGCACGGGCTTGGCCATATAAACCAAGACTGTCACGGATTTACCCGGACGCAGGTTTTCTTGTTTCCATTTTCCTCGACGTTCGTTTAGCAATTGCATTTATTTAATAAAATACT
>NW_017181315.1:16316-16765 GCF_001652005.2 Ceratina calcarata
GAGAACGTGGCGGCTGTCTGCACTCGACTGTCTCGTTCTCCTGCAGAGTTCCTCCTTTTAGACCTGTGTGGGAAACTGTACCAGTTGGAGAGCCTTAAGCGCCTGCGTTACCGATTGTTGAAGAGCTCTATCGACCTCGCTGTTGCAATTGTAACTGTAAAAAACAAGCTGCCATCGGTAACGCAGTTCGCATCGAGCTTGCGAAGATGTTCTCCGTTCCCACGAGAGGATAAAGTAGAAACGTCGAACTTCCTGCTGATAAACTTATTCCTCGTTTGACTACTCTTTACCTAGAGTGCATGTCTACCTCGTCTCGATAAAAACATTAAATTGAGAGACTAAATATAAATTAAAACATCAAAATTAAGTATAATAAATTAAAATAGATTTTTATTGTATTTCCTGAATCGAAGATTTTAACGTACTTGGATGTCTGACCATATACGCAC
>NW_017181316.1:0-531 GCF_001652005.2 Ceratina calcarata
AGCGTTTATGCTTACCATCAACTCCCTTGATTAATTGAAATGGCTTCCTTTCCAAAAATAATATTATGGAATATTAGATCGTTTATAAAAACAGAAACGAACTCATATACCTTATCACTAAAGAACAACCTGACATTGTTTTACTCACGGAAACTCTGTTATCTAATAACGACATCGTTAGTATCCCGAACTTCAAAATAATACGGCAGGACAGAGTCACTGGAAGGGGTGGAGGAGTGGCCATTTTAATACAAAATCAAGTAGCACTCAAAGCAATTAACATAAATTGCGTCAATGGTATGGAAAATTGTTTTATTAAATTAGTAGCCCCCAAAGTATACATAGGGGTTGCTTATGTTCCGCCTGGTGTCAAGTTGCCTCCGGCCATCTTAGATGTTTTGAGTGGAACGGGCTCCCCATTCTTAATCAGTGGTGACCTTAACGCCAAACATAAATCTTGGAACAAGTTTGTGGGAAATCTTACAAGGGGAGGCCAACATATGTGCGACACGGATTTTGATGAGTCTCACA
>NW_017181317.1:0-531 GCF_001652005.2 Ceratina calcarata
CCAAATACGATTCCATTGTACTGGTTTGGCCATTTAGGGGTTTTAACATTTTCATTTTGGCCATTTAGTACATTTTGGGGTTTTTTTCACGCTTACCAGTGTGACTGAATATTTAGGTCATTTTTGGGATTTTTTTTTAAGAAAAGTATTCTATGGATTTTTTTTAAACTTTGTGGATATATTTGACTATAAATGAACTGTGTAAAATAATTTTTTCGTACAAAAATAACTAAAGGCCATCAAGTTATGCGCCATTTTCTAAAACACAAAAGAAAAGTGACTCAACTACTGATAGAGTTCGTTAGGGTGCCTGAAATGAAACAAGACAAAGACGGTCTTAAACTAGAATGTATTCTCCATCCAATGACGTAAGATATCCGAGAAATATTGAAATTTAACAAAATGGCGGAGGTTTTAAGAAATTTTTCGATTTTTCCTTAAAAAATTGTCGTTTTTTCGTTACCAAAATTACAGTTTTCATCCAATCAAGAGTATCCTACGTCAATCAACAATAAAACACGTCTAGAACAT
>NW_017181318.1:0-531 GCF_001652005.2 Ceratina calcarata
AATACGGGAAAGCGGAGAGCCTAAAAGAAAACGTAGCCGCCACAAAGAAATGTATACGAAGCGATTGGTTGGACGGTTCCGATCGAATCTCGTTAGTTTTGCGTCCTCTCTAATTGGTGCATCGATTATACCAACTATCGTTTCTACTCGAGAGATTAGCTAATTGGGATTCTCTCTCTCGCCGGTATCGCGACCTCTCTATCCTCTTGTGGCTCGGCTCTAGCTGCGGGGCGGGCACCGAGCCGCGTCGGAGTCGCGATGCACGTGCTTGTATGGAACTGCAGAACCGTTGAACGTGACACGCAGCCACGGGTAGGGTGTTGGTACGCCGTGAGGGAGAGCACAGCGAGAACGGGCTTTCTTTTTTCTCGTCGAACGAGGAGGAGTGGACGAGTGAGCGAGCGCATTGTGGATACGGGGTATTCATTCATTGGTATCAGGTAACCCGGTTCGGGCCCCTGGACCGCTCCTGTAAGCGGCCGAGGCTCGCCAGATAAAAATGCCTCCCTCCCTCTCTCTCTCTCTCTCTCT
>NW_017181319.1:0-531 GCF_001652005.2 Ceratina calcarata
ATGTGTTCGCAGCGAAAAATAAAGAATAATATTTATAAAAATTTATCTTTATCTGCAAGCCGGCTACAGCAATGCACGTCGACGTATCCGCGAAAAATTCACTTGAAAGGGTCATTTTACAATCGAGTGCGCATCGAAGGATGAACGAACCGACAAGTCGTATACATGAATGCTCGCGCGCATGTTAAGAATGAAAAGGAAAAGAAAAAGAACTACGGGCTCATCGATTAGCGTATGTTTAACAACGATCTTTGGAACTGAAGTTTTGAAAGTCTAGACTTGTCGTACTTACTTCAGAGGTATGTACTGATATGAGTCACTTGAGACATTAACCGAACCGCCATTCACGTTCGTGAAATGTACGAACTTTTTTTTTTGGAAGTCATTATACCCTTCTAAGTAAAAGGGTCGAAGAGAGGTTCGAGTGTCCGAATTTCGTTTACTTATTTGACACGTCATATTGATATTTGTCAAAGATATACATAATAAGATAGATAAATAAATTAATGATAAATTCTATAAATTCATATT
>NW_017181320.1:0-531 GCF_001652005.2 Ceratina calcarata
TAAACACCGCCGAAGATGTTATAAGTGGGTTTCAAGCAAGAAGAGAATATTCTATAAAGAAGATTATTTCCTCTTTAGGAGTCTTGAATCCAACAGCTGAATATATATATGGATACACAATTGCTTCAAATGAACTTACAAAGTTCAGAAAAGAATGTATGAATGAGATACTTTTTAGCAATTACGGAAAGATATTTCGTAGTATGTATTTAAGGTGTCAGAGAGATTTCATTCCAAAGGGAGTGCTACCCTCTGCTATCATTCATTACCGATTGAATTACTTATCAAAGAAAGTGATTAGAGACATTATTGCGCGTAAAGCAATTTATTGCAACTCGCGCAATTCGAGTAGATTAGAGAAATGTGGTGGAATGATCGTTAGCAATCTGATGGAACGTCGGAGTTTTGCTGCGAAATGTTTTGATACAAGGGATAGACCGATATTGATAACTATGCCTATACCTTTTAGAATTAGTCATTCTTTAGGAACTACAAGAAGTGAAAATTTAATATGTATGAAACCTCAGGGCA
>NW_017181321.1:0-531 GCF_001652005.2 Ceratina calcarata
TATTAATACCGTGTTCCGCGTCGACTAGTATTGACAATTGAATGTATCAGTAATTGGTAATAGCTTGTAGAAAGAATAAAATATATTTTTCGAATATCGATCGATTTTTCTAGAACAAAAATCAGCAAGCGACAAAACGTCTAAAAATTATTCCAGCTTTGCTACGTTCGAATTTAATTAGGAAACTTCTAGTAATTTAGCTTTAGTATTCTCGATATATACCGGAAAATGTACGAACAACCGAATAGAATATCAAATTTTATGCTTACAGACTCCTTACACTCAATACTTCACCGATTGTCAAGCCAGGATCCATCAGATCGATATGTCGCGTGCCCAGCGCCCAGCATCGTACATCTGCCAGCTCGTGTCAAATCTGTAACAAAATCGGAACAAACGACTGTATAAAAATGAAACTTATCAACGAAATAAAGATTTTAAAACATACTATTAAAGAATCTCGAAAGAATGTAGAGAACATTCGCGAATGTGCAAGCGACGTATTCCAGAAATGTTCAACAAGTAGTTGAG
>NW_017181322.1:0-531 GCF_001652005.2 Ceratina calcarata
GTTAGGGGCTAAAACACATAAAAAAGGGAAAGGAATCGTACACAGCTGCAAAACAGACACGAAAACATGAGAATGACCTAACCAAAGCAATGGCGCAGCCACCACCCCCCAGGTAATAGAATGAATAAACACTGAAAAACATTATCATTAATTTATTATTGACTAATATTACGATCTTACTCTAGGAAATAATATAACAGTATAGAACAGAGAAGGACTTCTAAAAAACAAACAGAGGAAACAGAAAACGAAGGAATAAAACAATAAAAATAACGAAAATTGACCCTGTTAATGTAACAAAAGTCCAAAAAAATCAAAATATACGAAGAAACAAAAAGAAAAAGAAAAATAAAAAGACTAGAGGTGAGTGGGAATAAAATATGAAAAAAATGATCCGAAAACAGATACACGAGAGATATAAAAATCACGAAATTTTCCAGAGGAAACCGTAGAAATGATGAAGGCTAGAAACTCATAAAAAAGGGGAGAAGGAAACATGCACAACTACAAAACAGACACGAAAATACAAAG
>NW_017181323.1:0-531 GCF_001652005.2 Ceratina calcarata
AACTTTTTAAAAAGTTGCGCGCTCGACGCGGAATTTGCGCGCAAACGCTTAAAATTTGTGAAAATTTCCGCGCCTCATAGCGCGCCAACCGCGCGACCAATACCCACACAAAATGCATCATTCGATGCGCCTTCCAATTCTCTATTCAGCTATATGTACACATTCAAACACGATAATATCCAAAAAAAGTTATTTGAGATTTTGTGATTTTTTGCAAATTACCAAAGGGGGTAGCACAGGATGAAAAAATGTGGAAAATTTATTTTCACCTATCACTTCCAAATTATGCAAAAACGCATTGCTTGTGTGTGTTTAGGCATTTTGTGCAATTTCAGCCCATTCCGACATTCCTGAACCATATTAGCTTTGATGTTACTGTAGGGTGGTCGGAGACCGTTAGGTACATTGGAGTTCGACAAATAGCATTAAAAATAGCAAATTCGTAATCAGCGACGTCGGTTTACCTATACTTTATAGCACTACGACTCTACAGCGTCCATTTTTTCTTCAGCTGTGACAATCAGCTGCAGC
>NW_017181324.1:0-531 GCF_001652005.2 Ceratina calcarata
AGAATGATAATAAATTATGAGAGGTCTCATAAATTTCCTTCGAACGAAAAAGTTATGCAGTTTGTATTGTATTTAAATTGATTACACGTCGTTTATCATTCTTTCATACTGATCGTGGCTTAAGTTCTCTACAAGTTTTCGCACTTAGCGTCGAAAGAGACGATTCCTTACAGTGATCGTTAAAAGGAATTGTCCCTCGTCGATGAAATATTGCCGGATTATCACGCCGGTAAGATTGTGTGTCTAATTATTTCTTTTAGGTATCGGGGTTGGCATGACGAGGGATTCTAGCACGCTCATGGTGGCGCAATATTTTAAAAGAAGAAGGGAGCTGGTAGAGATCTTTATCGTGTCCGGAAGTGGCCTTGGCATCGCCGTTATGTCGGCTTTCATAAAGGGAATGATTAGGTAATCCATAATTTTCAATTACGAAATTTCGTAATTTATACAGAGTAAATCACGAAACTATCAATGACGTTATTTAACTCTTTAACATACAAATTAAATGGAACTTTACGTACAAATTAAATG
>NW_017181325.1:0-531 GCF_001652005.2 Ceratina calcarata
CAACTTTTTCGCTAAGGAAAATATTGTTTAAAATTACGTCAGGAACCTCCCATTTTAATATCTTACACTAGTTTTGAGACACCCTGTATACTGTCTAAATTTAATAGAAATTTGTATCTTTACGACATTTAAAAACTTGTAAAAGTGCTTGAAGTTCTCTGAATGGATTGTGTTTCTTTTGATCATAACAATGTTCATTAAGAACAAAATATTAGACGTATCATTGTCGTCTCAAGAATGCGTACTATAGTACTGTATTAGTTCCAGAGCTTATGTTTTCAATTCTTTGTTATTTTTCTATCGTAAAATAATAAATAAGAAGAAACTATAAAGAAACTTTACATTTAAACAATTTTTGTTTCAGTTAAAGTTTTACGTATTGTTCGAGCATGCTGCTGGTTATGCACTCTTTGCGGTCAAAGAATTTGAGGAGTTAGGGATGTTGCTACCTCAGGTTGAAGCATCTGTCACAGATTTATCTCGCTTCAATTCAGTTGTAAAACTAGTTGGGTTCTCGCCTTTCAAAACTGC
>NW_017181326.1:0-719 GCF_001652005.2 Ceratina calcarata
TACTGCTTTTGGGCAATATTGGTATATACTAAGTTTCAGTCTTTCTAGTGTTAATCAATCATGTATCACGAAACACATAGATAAACAATAAGCAGTTGAGACTTGAGAACTGAAAACTGAAAACTGAAAACTGAGAAACGACTATAAATTCCAATCTGTCTCTCTTGGAGTATGGAATTCGATTTTTTATACGAGATTAATTGTCTAGGAATTTTCTGTGGTGGTTATCACTACAGTCTGAAGATGTACACGTACGAAAGAGTGAGGGCGAGGAACTTTGCAAGAACGTGGGGTTTCGTACAGTGCTCTCAAGCCATACCAATAACGATCGGAGTTCCTATATCAGGTAAAATATTAACTAACCCTATCATCAATTTTTATATACTAATATTCCATACATATACATATTTTTTTACTGGAATTTAATGATGGCATTGATACTCCAGTCAGTTCGACCTGCGTTCTGGTAGGCAGTTTCACCCTTTTCTTCATAGACCTTCACCGAAGAAATCTGTCGAGGCACAAGCACACCAAGTCGAACGGGACCAAGCATCTATGTGTTTCGGACACTTGCCCGCAACGTAGGAAGTTGTCTTTTAGTCAAGAACCGGAAAACGACGGGCCGCACGTGGTCGCTGCCGAGGCAGCCGCAGCTGCCCTCGTGCTTGGCACCGAAATCGCACCGAGTCCAGGTAAACTCATTAAATATTCCCTCAGCT
>NW_017181327.1:0-3335 GCF_001652005.2 Ceratina calcarata
AACAGGGACTTAAGCAAATGCTTAAGACGATCTTAAAAATAAGCAATGACTCTGAATACCGGCCTATGATCTCAAGAGGTACGGTCTTTCTAAGAGACTCCTTGGGGAAGGGAGTTCGCGTCATTTTCCTGCGCGTACATGTATCACGTGCGATAACACCCGATAACTTCACCTTCTCCAACCCACGAACCATGACTTTGTCCTTCGCTTTATGTATATCGCGAGCGTTTACGTGGCCTAACTGTCGATGCCATATCTCTAAATCGCTGTGACGAAGACTTTCCGCGGCACTATCTTCCATCAAAACTGTTCTGCAATCCGACGCACTGTCGTCTCATACGTAGTAGAGATTGCCGACACGGTTCGCAATTAAAAGTTTTTCGCCACGAGCGCCAACGATCGACGCAATGTTTTTTTCGAAAATAACCTTGTATCCTTGACCGGTAATTTTATCGACTGACAAAAGGTTTGACCGTAAATCTGGAACTAATAACGTACCTTCAAGGTTAACCTTTCTGTTGATGTCATAAACTCTCGACACGATAGGTACTGTTCCCATTCCGTCAACCGTTGTGGACGCACTGCTCGCTAGGTTCAACGATTCACAATCCGATTTTTCAATCGTTCGAAACATCCGCGCGTCGTTGCATAGGTGAGAACACCCGCTGTCGAGGCACCATCGATTGTCTTGCCGATTTTCAGCACGCAGCGCCTCAGCTGTACACGCGTATAAACACGAGACGTCGGCCGTTTCCATCGCCCGTCAGGAATTTAGGCGTTTCTGCTTGCACTCCGACGCCTTATTCCCACACTTTACGACATTTATAGCATCGAATTTTCGAATCACTATTCTCACCTTTTTGCTTCGCGGCAGTATCTTTTTCTTTTGCACGAGGTTGTCTCGAGAACTTTCTGCTCACAACCATAGCATTCTGAATCGTTGCACGATTTCCGTTTCGTTGGACGTCATAGGCCGGTATTCAGAGTCGTTGCTTATTCTTAAGATTGTCTTAAGAATTTGCTATCACTGTCTATTCCATATTTCCAGTTACAGTCTCGATTTTCAGTAAACCCGACGCATTCATTGTCACTGTTCACGAATTTTCGCAGCACGTAGATGCAAAGATACGCGTCGCGGCACGCGGGTGCAAAGACACGCTTTAAGGTCTAGCCCCACTGACGACACGACAACGACGCGACAACGACAGTTTGGGTTTTTTGAGGTGGTGGGGCGGTCGAGCCAGGACCGTAGCCTTTACAATTGAGAGTATAGGGAAAAACGTGTAAAAGCAGTTGTAAAGGCTACGGTACTGGCTCGGCCGCCCCACCACCTCAAAGACCCAAACTGTCGTTGTCGTGTCGTTAGTGGGGCTAGACCTATACTCCGAATTAAGGTCTGTCTACACTGACGACACGACAACGACACGACAACGACATCCTGGGTTTTTGGGGGTGGTGAGGCGGCCGAGCCAGTATCGTAGCCTTTACAACTGAGAGTGTAGGGCATAGGGAAAAGCGTGTAAAAGTAGTTGTAAAGCCGGCCGCTCCACTATTTCAAAAAACCCAGGATGTCGTTGTCGTGTCGTCAATGTAGACAGACCTTTACGCGTTAACGCCACATTTCAATATTCCGCATTCAGTCGATTCACGACGGGTCTGGGCCCATAACCTGTTAGTTTTAATGTAGGTGGTGGTAATGTGCGTACGTTAACATTATTTTTATTTTGACGCGTCAAAATTATGTTAAAATTCAACAATATCAATGCGAGATCGAGCATCGAAAGAATAAGATGTTGACTTCTTACTCGTTTTGCATTTTGTCCCTCTAAGAGAGACTAACACATGCACGTAGCTGGTTCAATTTCGTTGTTACTAGCTGTACTCGATAATTGCAATAGTGTAATACTTTCTTCTAATCGTTTCCGAATCATTTGTAGAAGGTACTTGATTAATTGGAATTTGTTCATTTTTTACAAATCAAGCAAAATAAGCAAATAAAATGTTATATATGAATTGAGATGGGCGAGTGCCCAAGGCAGGGATAAATTCTGGCAGCCCTGCCGCCGGGCTGGTTGATTGCGTCGGGCCGTTCGGGGTTATTGTTGTTGGACCGTTCAGGCTTGTCGGGCTAATCGAATAGCTCGCCCAGTAAACAAGAAATGTTTAATCAGCATGCTTGAAATATTGACTTCATGTAAATTTTGTAAACGTTGCGACATAATGTTTCATACATGTTTCTAAAATATTGTGTAATAACGTTGTTAGGGATGGTGCCCTAACGGATTGCCGGAGGATTGAGAATCGGGGTAGAAATAACTGGTACGCACTTTTCCCCAAAAACCGAACACCAAAATTTATTCAATAAAGAACCCAAGAAAACCAAATGAAAAGCCCAAATTATAAGATCAGAAGTAATATAAAAAAATGAGGAAGGCCGCCTCCCAGATCGTGGCCGCACGTCTCCGGATTTGTCCTCCCACTTATTGCTGAGGGCTGTAACGAAAGAAAACCGCAATGGAATTAGCACACATCGACTCGTGTGCAAAGTGCTGTTACGAATGTCCTATTCGTAACAGCGAAGAATCAATGGTCACACACGAGCAGAGAACAGCTCTGTACCTCGTGACTTGCTCGATTATTTCGACCGATACCTCGGGAAACTCAAAATGTTGTAGATACTCCGAGTATCGTCCTCGGTGGAACCTGGATGATGCAGAACGAAACTGCAGTGAGTCTTTGCGACGGACACGTCGTACCACGTGGCGCACCAAGGTAACTATCCAATTCCTTAGCGTGGGAATTCGGTATTACGGCGTTAAAACCGCTTGACCGACGAGCCGTTAATTACAACATTACGTCCATACGGACGCCTGGTTGTACGACTGTCCACAGAATGATAGCCGGTAGGACGTCACACAGGATGTATGTACCTCTTGGCACTAATCTTAACCCGGATACAATAGAGATTGCAGAGCGGGCATCAGCGGTAACGACCCGCGCAAAGAAGCTGCTCCTTACACGACGTCTCGCAAAGAGATCCGACTTTCAAAGTACGGACTCGTAAGGAGAGCGAGCTCGATCCAAGTATAGAACGATCGAGTGATTGTCTCCGAAGGAAACACCTTCGAGAATCAATTAGGGAAAATAAGAAATGTTCGTGAGAGACCTACGTCTCCGGTCAAACGTCGTCGAATTATAATCGAATCGACAGACCGGCCGAGCTACCTCAGTCTCACGGTCAACGGAATTCTGTGCGCGACAAGACGGAATTACTCTACGTCTGAATATCGCGTAATATAGAATGTAAAATTCGTCAGCGGAAATACTTCCGCTGC
>NW_017181327.1:4778-6068 GCF_001652005.2 Ceratina calcarata
CGAATATCCCCTAATCGAGCAATCTAGGCTTGACCGCCGTAAAATTGCGTGCTAATGGTCCGAGAGAAAAGCTATCCTGAAAATAGCATACATACATCGAATTATTACAAATTCGGATTAGGGAACACCCTTTTCAGCTTACAGCTGTTCTAAATCCGTATCGCAGACGAATTCTGCACGGAGATAAGCGGATTAAATAATTCTTGGAAATTCGCGACGAATTCGAAGAATCGACGCTCTTCGATCGACACACCGTACAGGAATAATACGAAGCCGCGGCACGCGCAGCGTTGCCGTCTGGAGCGATTATAATCGCGCCTCCTCTGCTCCCGAAGACCCCCGCAGCTATCACTCTAAACCAGTGGTGGGCAAACTTTTTTAATGGGGGGCCACAAAGTTTAAGAAATTCTAGAGGAGGGCCAGAATTATAGAAAAAATGCACTTTATACTTCTCGACCGTCAAAACGTAATTATAGCGGGCCATATACTATCCATGTCGATGGGCCCTCGGCGGGCCGGATTAAATAATTTCGCGGGCCGGAGTTGGCCCGAGGGCCGTACTTTGCCCACCACTGCTCTAAACTATCTATTTCTCTCTCTGACTCATGCTCCGGGCGTATACACGCCCGTATGAGTCACCGCTCGCGGTACATAAGAAATCGATCACGACCTCTTAATCCGCGAGCGTTAACAATAACAATTCTACGGGAACGTTAAATTCGAAATTCTCGCGAACACGTAATTCTTGTATTAATTTTCGAGGAATTAGCTGACCGCTAATTCCTTCGAACGAACATCTCCGAATATGCATTACGTGCGGAGGCGCATGTTACACATGAGGATCCTTCCGACTTACGCGTATTTTGAACAAACGTTATTTTGCAAATATTTTTAAAATATTTGTAAAATATAGTTAAAATGTTTCTTTAATGTTGCTAACATGAACGTTCTTCTGCGGATGTGTTTTACGGGTGACGGGTAAAGATGTGGTACTCTCTCTCTCCCTTTATCGTTAGTACCCCATCATCTCCCAAGCTACGCGAAGCGGTTATACACTCGCAGCAATAGCAACTTGTAGTGAGAACTGCGTAGACGGTTAGTCGGTCGTATAAAAAAACAGTGTTTAAGTGCATTAATTAATTTTGTTGTGCAGTATATATATATATTGATCAAGGTTAGTACTTATAAAAAATATTTATAGACTTCAATTAACTTGAAAAACAAAGTGGATGATCGGTTAACCAACATAATCTGTTATCATAGATAATCTGCTGTCATAGCATAGATTTT
>NW_017181327.1:7311-8948 GCF_001652005.2 Ceratina calcarata
GCTATATACATTTATATTTACGGTTCCCTTTGTAATCGATCGCATAAATCGTACGTTTAACCTTTTAAGTGAACGTGACAATTGAATCCACCACGTGTCGTATATAAGGCCGGGTACTCACTTGTGCAACAGCGCGGTCGCGCACGGGCGCAAATCCACTTGAAAGGGTCATTTTTACGATCTTCTGCGCACTCAAGGACCTGAAGCACCGTCAAGCCGCGCAGGCGAAAAACTAGTTGGTAAGCGGAATTCTGAGGGATACTTGGGGATATAGGCGTCTTTCAAGGTACATTCTGCTTAAACGCTTATAAGTCGACTTGCATACCACATCTGTATGAATGATTCTTGAATTCCTCTTCAGAACACTTAAAGAAAGTATATTTCAACCGAAACTTCCCGAAAAACTAGTTGGAAGCCGGAATTCTGTGTGATACTTGCGGATATATACGCCCTCTCAAGGTACGGTCGGCTTAAACGCTTATAAGTCGACTTGTATCCCACATGTGTATGAATGATTCTTGAATTCCTCTTCAGAACACTTAAAGAAAGTGTATATCAACCGAAACTTCCCGAAAGACTAGTTGGAAACCGGAATTCTGTGTGATACTTGCGGATATATACGCCGTCTCCAGGTACGTTCGGCTTAAACGCTTATAAGTCGACTTGTATCCCACATATGTATAAAACACGAATGAATGCCTCTTGAAAACCCTTGAAGAAGGTGTATTTCAACGGAAACTACCCGAAAAACTAGTTGGTAAGCGGAATTCTGAGGGGCGCTGTGATAAAGACAAGAAAAGTAAAAGAAGAACGAGGAAAGGAAATACGCTCCCCTCTAGTGTCCTATCTTTGACAATGTTTCCGGGAGCGTAAACAGGCAGTTTCGGCTACGGATCCCCCGTACTTATCTCCGAGGTAGCAGGTAGTGTGAAAAACTCCGTCTACACTACAGCCGAAATCCTCTGCAGTTTTACATCACGCATCAAATTTTTTTACTTTGAGATGATAATCGGCATGCGTTGGTTGCCACAATTGTGGCTTATCGCGGCATGCCTCGATGAGATGAATCACAGTTTTGTTGATAACTTCCATAATTCTCAATTTCGTCTTGTCTCGATGTTCACTGTTCGAACTCTTCAGAAATAGTGAATATTCCGAGGGCGCATCAGTTTATATATTCGTTCGTTTCCTACCTACCTAATTAGGCATGTTGTTGCTTAACTAGATTGAAATAATGTACAAAATCATTTTCTTTCAAAAAAAACGAAAGAGGACACTTTTCACATATATCCATTAACGTATTTTGCATAGGAAATCATTAAAACGTGCAAAAGGAAAACTTTCTTTTGGGAATTGGGAAGAATGCGCGCGAGCATTTGCGTGCGCGGCTTGCCAGTGCGCCTGGCATGGACGAACCGCGCATCGTGTTCAGTGCTCGCCTGGTTATAAAAATCGACCTTTTTTAAGTGCCTTAAGGGTCGTTCGAACCGCGCACAGGCCTAGTGAGTACGCGTTTTGGCTGTGCGCGGCCGCGCAGCGAATGCGCGGCCGATGTTGCACAAGTGAGTACCCGGCCTAATGTTTAAGTGCGCGCTAGTTTTCCCTTGCTCGAATAATATTAAAATCCACAACTAATC
>NW_017181327.1:10998-16667 GCF_001652005.2 Ceratina calcarata
TTACTTTATTTCTATTTACATGTTAGCGGCAGCTTATTTTTAATAGTTGTCAAGGGTAGTTAACTCCTCGTTTTTTTAAATGGTTTTACGATAGGGACCCAGCTTGCATGGGCCTTAAGAGGCTTTGCAAGGGTAGTGTCCAAATGGCGGGTGGCCCGAAGCCACGCGGCCATTAAGGGTCATCAAATACATTGGCCATGAGGAAACGTGGAAACAGTTAAAAAAGGTAAAGTGATTAGGCGCGGCTTAGCACTAACCAACAAAGATACTGTTGTTAAGGATCTGGCCACGGAGTGGGGAAGGCAAGGGTGCCTTCTGGTAAGAGGACTGTGAGGAACAGCATGGCACTTACCGCAGATTCTCGAGTCGGGTAACATCTAAACCTAACATCAGAAGTGGGATCGAGAGACCGCGAAGTTAGTTAGATTGGTGTTGCATCTTTTTGATCGATAAAATGAAGAGTGAGCAAAGTGAACCGCGAAACACTGAGTCGTCTTTGGAAAGCTTATTCCGCCGGTTCTTAGAAACGGTCGCGAGTGGAACGATAGTTTCCGCGGCATCCGCGACGCCCAATCGTTTCGTCGAAGCAGTGCCTGAATTCGGTGGCGGCGATATCGGTAAGGACGCACAAAAGTGATGTGATTTAGTGGAGTCGATAACCGATAAACTGCCGGCCGTTCAAAGACTGAGTTTGGCCACTCATGCCTTGACGGGCCCGGCTAAGAAATGGTACAAGGACTGGGAGGGCAATCCGCGAACATGGACGAAATTTCGCGAAGATCTGGGCTTCGTATTTGTATCGGAAGACCGGTTGTGCGAGCGTTTGACTCGTGCAGTATCCTACACCAGTGACTCCGCGAATTCTTACTCCGAGTATGCATGTAATAAGTTAAAGCACTACGGACAGACCCAGATCGATTTCAAACCACATGAACTGATCAGTCTAGTGATTGGTCACGTTACGGACGCGAGTGTGTGTCAGTCACTCAATAACGCTCGATATACGTCCACCGCTGATTTGCTTAGCAGGATTGTCCATTTCGTGAAAGCGCCGAATAAGGAGAAGGGTGATCGTTCACTCCGGAACGAGCCACGTGAATCGCGCGGATCTTCTCGCGAATATCACAGACATGTGACTACGAATCCAGAATCCCCGCAAGCGCGTCCCTTCTCTCACAAACGGTGCTTCAAGTGCAGTGAAGTGGGACACATAGAAAGGGAGTGCCCTAAGAAGAGGAATAGGGAAACGAACAATACGCTCCGGAAGAAGGTAACTGCGGATAATGTGACCACGTGCGCTTTCTGCCACAAGCGGAGGCACACAAAATTGGCGTGTTGGGCCAAGCAACGCACGCCATCAAATGCCCAGCATAAAAAAAAACCTGAGGCTAACGTGTGTTATTCGATCGATCATAAATTAACACCGATTTTATTGAAGGACATGCTTGTGAGATCGTGTTTGATTGATAATGGTGCAACGTGCTTTCTCGTAAGGGAGCGGGTGGCTAAACAAGCAGGGTGTAAAATTGAACCGTACGCGGTCAGCGTCCAAGGACTATGCGACTCCAGCACAACAACGACGGGATGTACGATAATCCAAACTCAGGACGTATCCACCGAGCTGGACTTGTTTGTCGTCCCGAATGAGGGAATACCCTATGACGTTATCATCGGGAAAAACGTCCTGGCGCATGCCGACTTACAAATTGTGACTGGACCAGATGGGACAACGCGACTTCAACGTTGCACGCCTGACTTCCAAGGAGACAACGAGGAAGCGGCGAGGGCATCGTGCAACATACTGCATGTTTCTAACGACGTCATCCCGAGAGCCGTCCGAGACTTATTGACGAGATTCAAGCAAATGCTGACCACTGGTAACGAAGTGTGGTGCGTAAGTACAGGAGAACTACGTATTGTTATTCAAGAGAATAAGCTACCACCTTTATCGCTTGTCAATTACCGAACGCGAGAAGATGCAAGAGATTATCAACGATTTATTGCGTAATGATATCGTTCGCGAAAGTAATTCGCCGTTCGCGAGTCCTGCCATCCTGGTAAAAAAGAAAAACGGGAAAGGCCGTTTATGCGTCGATTTTAGAGCCCTAAACAAAATCACTGTTAGGGACCGATACCCTCTACCCTTGATTGAGGACCAATTAGACCGCCTGGGTAAGGGTAAACTTTTTACGACATTGGATATGGCAGCTGGATTTCACCAAATCCCGATTGCTGCCGATTCGATAGATAAGACTGCATTTGTGACGACCGATGGGCATTACGAGTATTTACGTATGCCCTTTGGCCTTTGCAACGCGCCTGCTGTTTTCCAGAAGGCGATTAATACAGCCTTCGGTAGCCTAAGAAATAGTACTGCCCTAGTTTACCTAGATGATATCCTGATACCATCGCAAACTGTCGAGCAAGGGCTACGTGATTTAGAGCGCGTATTGGAGGCGTTGGACAAGGCGGGATTTACATTGAATATCGAAAAATGTAAGTTTTTCGAGACCTCGATAAAGTACTTGGACCGGGAGATATCCGCCGCAGGTATAAAGCCGGACAAAGAAAAAATTAAAGCACTGGTAGAATCACCGGTCCCACATAATGTGAGACAGGTGAGACAATTCACTGGCCTGGCGAGCTACTTCCGCAAATTTATACCTGAATTCGCGATACGGACTGCCTGCATTTCGAAGTTAACTAAAACCAATGAACCGTGGATTTGGGGCACCGACCAAGATGAAGCGCGGCAGTATATTATAAGCAAACTCAGCATGCAACCGTTGCTCGTGATTTTTTATCACACATGGCAGACGGAACTCCACACAGACGTGAGCTCGATTGGTTACAGCGCGATACTTTTCCAGAGAATAAATAACGAGTTACGTGTAGTTGCGTATTTCAGCCGACGCACCACAGCGGAGTAATCGCGTTATCACTCCTACGAACTGGAAACACTGGCGATTGTGAACGCGATAAAACACTTTCGCGTGTATTTACTGGGTATTAGATTCAAAATCGTGACAGACTGTAACGTCATCAAGGCTACGCAGAAAAAGAAAGACTTGTTACCACCGGTAGCGCGTTGGTGGAGTTTCCTACAAGACTATTTGTTTGAGATGTGCCGAGTTTGATTGCTGATTTCCGGATAGGATGTTGTGAGTTCGCGATAAAATAATTGAGCACGTTGTGATGTTTAAAGCGCGTTTAATATATAAAAAAGAAATCACATTTACAGAAGTCGGTTGATTAAATATAGTGAGTGAATACGCGTCGCAGAGTTTAACCCGAGTTTTACCAAACGTGATTGATTCACGTGATTGTTCCGATGATGATCACGATGTTATTGATCGTGACCGTTACACAAGAGTGTGATTTAAACTACCGAGATTCACAGAAACTCGGCCCGTGAAATTATATTAATCACACGGAATTTGAGTTCGATTGTCCCTTAGCGATAACTCAAAAAGAGTGAGAGTAACAGGATCGCGAGTACAAGAGATTTGAGAGTAAATCCGAACACGTCCGCACTGAGTAACACCTTAATGAGCAGTAAGGATCGTTGGCCGTGATAAATGGCTGATCCTTCTTCGATATTAGTAGCGCGTGGTGCGCATTGACGTGACTCATCGTGATTGGTGCGATCGATCCTCGCATCGATCGCGATGATTCTACAGTTTTCCATCGAGTGCGCCTTTACCCTAGAGTTTTCATGTGCGTGCGCCTTTGGCGGTATATCCTAAAGGATCTTTCTCAAACACTATTCTTTTGATTTAGAGCATCGAAAAGGAAAATATGTTGAGCACGTTGATTATTTATGCCGGAACCCGTGCAAAGACTTCCGCGTAAATACTATCTGTGTGGGATCGTGGTTAGAAGTCGCGCAAAGGAAAGACGAAGAAACGCAAGACTTAATCAAACGACTTGAATCAAACGATACCGTGCGTACGGATTTCGAACTGCGAGAGGGTACACTATGCCGTAGAATACCGAGAGACACCGGACGGATAGTTTACCGTAGCTTCGTTCCGAAAGGGAGTCGCCCTGGCCTATTACGCCTATATCATGACGAAAATTGTCACGTAACCTTCGAGAAAACATACGACCGCGTCGCACAGAAATACCGGTTCCCTAAAATGCGTAGGTTCATTAAAAAATATATCGAACACTGTATCATTTGCACCGTATCGAAACGGCACACGGGCCCGAAGCAAGGATTATTACACTCGATCGACAGGAAAGCGATACCTTTTCATACTATCCATTGCGATTGTGTAGGGCCATTTGAACGATCAAAAGACGGTTACCAACACATCCTGATTATCGTGGATGCCTTTACGAAATATGTACAGCTGGTTCCGCTAAAATCTTTATCTGGCCCGGAAACATTGCAAGTTTTTAAAGAGCGGTTAACGTTATTCGGTACACCCAAAACCGTGGTAATGGATTGAGCTACGAATTTCACGTTCAAGCCATTAGTTCAATTCATCAAAAAACACGGGATCGAACTGCATTTTATTGCCACAGGAGCACCTCGTGCAAACGGGCAGGCCGAGCGGTACGTTTCGACCGTAATAAACCTACTCACCGCGGATATAAACAAAATTACAGAATGGCCGAGCAAGCTGGCTAAATTAATGCTATCCTTAAACACCACTGTTTAGAAAACGACCGGATTTTCACCGTCTCGCTTGCTCTTTGGCATAGAACGGAGTACGGCTATTGCCGATCTCGCCGAAACCGAATTACCAGACACGAACGGTCAAACTAATATCGTTAAAGATAGGGAATTAGTAGCAGGTAGACTGACGGAAAACGCTCAAAGACAAAACGACAGATTCAACAAGACGCGTAGAGTTAACGTGACGTACGAAGACGGTGACACAGTTTACGTTAAGCCAGCGAACCTAAGGCGCGCAAAACTAGAACCCAAATATGTAGGCCTATTCGTAGTATCTAAAACCTTAACAAATGAACGTTACGAGATCGTGGGGAAAACCGGAAAACTTCAAACGGTGCCAAGAGACCGTTTAAGATTATGGAAGGGTGAATGGTCTGGTGATACCGACATCAACGAAATTTGGAATGATGAGAATGATGACGATGAGCCGTGTTAGCGGACTCGATAATGTACTAAACTTCCTATTATCTGTATGATGTTTGTAATACCACTCGTAGACGATTAAACAAAACCTGCACAATTCACACTAACTTCTTCCTTTACGCCTAACATCGGTAAAATACTCGCGGGTGTTACCCGCTTGAGCAAGGTATTTGCAGGCATCGTTGTTACGTGCGGAATAGATAACGGCACTATGTAAAGCTGCTTCTCGAGTGACATAGCCACGGACTTGGAGAAGTATTTGAAGAGTTTGAAAAGCACATGTGATGGGTAACACAAAGTGGTGGCTGCTAGCCGTGTTACGTGGAAACTGTGGATCACTGGCTGTTAGCCATGTGATAGGTAACACAAAGTGGTGGATGCTAGCCATGTTACGTGGAAACTGTGGATCACTGGCTGTTAGCTATGTGATGGGTAACACAAAGTGGTGGGTGCTAGCCGTGTTACAGATGAGTCTGATGATTGGCATGTTTGTTTGTGTGTATGCGTTTTGATCGGAACTTTACTTGCATTAGGGCAAGAGGTCATGTGTATGGATGCTTCC
>NW_017181328.1:0-531 GCF_001652005.2 Ceratina calcarata
TAATAGGATTATTATTCTAGACACGATCTACCTCGGCAATTTTGAGGACTAATTACAATTTTAAAAAGTTAACAACTAATTTTTATTGTACCTTCGACTTCCTTCCTTTTAACGCAAAATACAATCAATGAGTAAAATAATATAGCTATTGCAAAGAAGGGCATGTGATTGGCTGTTCCAATTAGCTGCATAATGGCACAGCTTATGTATTTCTACTGTGGTCTTTTGAACCTGAGTTTAAAATCCACGTAACATCTATGATTGGAACTCAATTCATCACCGGTTCTGGAATAACCCGAGCGTGATTCTCGAGTGTAGTTTAACATAAAAGCTGATAAAAGCAAGTCAACGGTAGGAGAGAAATGGCAGCATCATGCTCGATGAAGCGAAACGCTATCCGCGAAACGATCGGGCAGGAGCTTGGCAATAAAATAGAAAACGTGAACAATTCCATGAATCGCCATAAATTCTATGAACTGACTGTAAGTGATTGAAAGATATTGCCGGATCATTGTAAGAGCATTGTCCCGC
>NW_017181329.1:0-532 GCF_001652005.2 Ceratina calcarata
AAAGTCTGTTCTGACAGTCCCACCCTTAGCTTCTGCATCATCATCAGCTGACGTATTTTCAACTACGTTTTCATTCGACAACGACACATCTATGGCTGGATCATCTTCAGCCAATACATCGTACATTTCGATATCTTCATCAGCTGAATGCGATTCATCTTCCGTTGCCATATCTTCCGCCGAGATATCTTCAATTNCTTCCTCGTCCAACTTAGAACCATCGACTTCAACAAACGACTCATCTTTTGTTGCTCATTTCCAAGAGCAGAAGCAAGATGTAGAATTCATTGAAATGCCATTCTCACGTGTCATTTCCACACATGCATATTGCTTTGTGTGTGGTGCAAAAAGAAATATCATCAATATTGCTCGCGAAGCAAGGAAGCAGGCATTCGTGAGTCGTCGATTATATATTCCTAAAGGAAATCGATGCTGGTATGAGCATTTATTGAAAAATCGTTTTTTCGAAGAAAATAGTACCTTAATTGCAACAGACGAATTAAAAACATATTTTGAATATTTATCTGATCAT
>NW_017181330.1:0-531 GCF_001652005.2 Ceratina calcarata
CCGAGAAATAATCAGGAATGATTCATTCACCTGGTTCGGATAAAGATTCGAGGTTTCGGAATTTCCTGTTACGTAAGATTATTTTTCGATCTGGAGGATAAGCGAATTCAAGGCTAGGTACATGATTTTTCTCACATTTGTCGGTTAAATTTTAACGTTTGTTGCTTAGTTTTTATCAATAACTTTCGCAAAAATAATGCAAATACACTTTTCGTCCTTATGAGGAAATCAAGTACCACTTTGGAAGGAGGACGAATTAAAAATCGTCTTATAATAAGAACGGAAAGTATAATCTTGTAGATCCATATTTTTGACCAATTTTGTGGGTAACATTGACATTGTCTTATCGTGTCGTTATTGGAATGTACTTTTTCAGAATTTACAAAATAAAATTGTCAGAAAGGAGTAATAAAGTAAAATAACAAAACTAATATAATAATAAAATAAACCTGTTCTTATTCTGAAAAATTAATAAAATGAAAAAAATAATAATTCGGTTTCTTTCTTGTTGCTATTAAAATGTACAACTAT
>NW_017181332.1:0-530 GCF_001652005.2 Ceratina calcarata
GTCCGATAACACGTCCGAGACGTTCGAAGTCTCGCGCTGTTCTGCCGTTCAAATAATTGCCGATTCTTCAATAGCAACCGGAAGCTAGGCTCTCGCTTCTCGTCGTTCACAGGGGCAGCTTCACATCGTTGCGAGACATCTTCACATCGTTGCGAGACATCTTCACGCTGTCGCAACGCGCGGCACGTTCCAACCGTCGCAACATTATTAACAATAATGTAAACATCTCGTAGTATTAGCTGGTCTTCATTACGTATTTGTTAGTGTTACAGTGGTTCTTTTAACCCCTTAAGTACATGTAGAGAAGAAATAAGAGTGTTCACGGCCGGGTTTTGCGTGTTCCTATAGCGCGTGGGCTATAATTATTAGATAAGAAATAAGCAGGTAGACTAGTTACTGATGCAAGGAACATTTATTCTTGATGGCGAAAGGTGCGATAATGGCGAACCTCGAGTTCGCATGAATAAATATACTTGCCACTTATAACTAGCGGTTGATGCGCGTTGCTAAATAAAGATAAGAACGCAAAA
>NW_017181333.1:0-531 GCF_001652005.2 Ceratina calcarata
AAAAATAGTAAGCAGTAAGTATTACAGTGTTCCCGTTTTGTTACATCATTCATGTTAGAACGTACGTTTTTACAAGCATCTCTCAAATTCCTTAGGTCCCTGTTACTAAGGTAGATTAATATTCCTTGAATACACAGTGAATCATAATCTCTACTGAAGTAACGGCGGAAAAATGTAAAGCCCTCGTCTAACAACTTCTTTCGTACCATACCTCTATTGAAACGACGTTCTATTATGTCTTCGTACATAGGAAATTCTTTCTGATAATTACTCCGTTTCAAAACCTGAACAACATATTCATTTCTCGCGTATAATGCTATTTGGTCTATGCGTTTTGTTAGGATATCATGAAATGTTAGGATAGTATCGTTAATTTTTGTGTTTTTCATTCTNTTAATTAGCAGCTGCTGGATACTGAGAAACCCGAAGCGATCCATAAGTCTACACTTAGAACAGTATAAGTTTAAAGCTGTTTCATGGTCTTTGTTAATAATGTTTACGTCGAACGCGTTTTCTATGAGAGTCAGAACG
>NW_017181334.1:0-530 GCF_001652005.2 Ceratina calcarata
AAAAAATGTTGGATAACGATGAGAGTCAGACAAGGATGTACACTAAGTCTGTTTCTGTTTGCATATCAGTGAATTAGGAGACAGGTTTAAGAAAGAAAATAGTGGAAATTTGTGGATGTTATTGGCATATGCTGATTATGCTGTTTTAGTTTAGTTAAAAATAAGGAAGCGTTGAAGGGTACTTTAGATATATTAAGAAGGTTTTTGAGGTAAAGAGGACTTGTCCTCAGTAGCGAGAAGAGCAAAGAAATGATCTTTAATATAGATAACAAGAATAGAAAGGAAAAGTGGGTCTAAAGAATTAGAAGACGTCAATTTTAAATACTTTGGTCTTGTATTCAAAAGAGAAGAGAGTTACAGGGATCATATAACTGAGACGAAGAGGAAAGGAATAGTGATACTCGAAGCTACGTGAAATTTTGAAAAAAAGAAGATGCAAAGGGGACTTTAGAAAAGAAATGATGCAACGTAATCGTTTGGTGAGAAGTATGATGGATGATATGGACATGTAGGGATGAGATGATGCAAGG
>NW_017181335.1:0-531 GCF_001652005.2 Ceratina calcarata
TAGATGTTCCTTGCATGGATAATAAAACATATAGTAAATATCACGCCGAAATGTCAGAAGCCTTCGATGCCGCCGCCGCAGAAGAAAAGCGAGTGGCTGGCGAGGAAGAGAAAAGATTAGCTATAGAAAGGGGTGATTTCATAGATAATATTCCGTATATACCAGTGATAACCGACNGTTGTTTGGTAGCGTTAGGAATAAATATTGTGTCGTTTGCGCACGGGAGAAATAATTAAATATCGCGAAGAACCATGTCTGTTATACAAACTGGAGCACCCAACAGAGCTCCTCCAGCATGGAAAACGATATAATCCTTGAAGGCTTCCGGTGTAGCAAGGACACGCATGGATTGATATTTTGTAAATATATTGCGGATGGTGACAGTAATATCCAAAAAAAATTGAGAGATTTCCCACCGTACCCGAACGTAATAATTAAAAAAATCGAATGTACTAATCATCTTTTGCGTAATTCACGCAATAGAATACGAGAAGCGGGTCGTACTGGTGGTCGAAATCTCTCAAAATTAAA
>NW_017181336.1:0-530 GCF_001652005.2 Ceratina calcarata
TCACTAATTTGACTAAATATTCAGATTGTAATATAGTTTGAACATTTTTATGCAGAATTTGGAAAAATATGTGTGGTAGGATTTTCCGGTTAGAAAATCGACGGGAGCCAGGCTGAGGGAGGTCGGACGGTTGGACGGCGCGCGAGGAAGGGACCTGGGGATCGATTTCTCGCTTATTTCCACGGCTGCACGAGGGGTGCATGCGCGTTGCAAGTAGGGCAGAGGCGACGCCGACGCTGACGCCATCGACGAGCGCGTCTGCCACGGCGAAAACGCGTGGAACTTGGAAAACTATGAGAAACCACGGAGAATTTCATAGCCGGTGAGACATTAAATTTGAATACAAACGACGCGTCGAATTTTCACAGTGAAATATACATTTCATTCCCGAAATTACTAAACAATTACAGTCTCAGATAAAAATATCGTAATTAAAAAAAAAAGCATCAATAAAGAATGAAAACTGATAGGAAACGAAGCTGGTAAAAAATTATCAGGTCACTGAGAATAAAAAATTTAAATACAAACGA
>NW_017181337.1:0-3464 GCF_001652005.2 Ceratina calcarata
ATATTATTTAAAATTTTTATACTATTATGTATATTATAACAATGATGTCATTAGGAATACTAATTTGAATATAGGTATTGGCTTAAATACTAGTAGAAACTCATCTTCTACCTTTTATGTAATTATTAAGTACTGTTTCCTTGTATAATTAAATAGCTTCTATACATCTTTAATTATTTAACTATGTTCCACCAATTCTATCATCTTGAAAATTTTACACATAACAGACAGGTAATAGATCATTATTCTACAATTTTTTGGTGGTGGTACCTCAAAGGGTTGCTTGTTAAACCCACCACTAAAGAATAGATTATTTTTTATCAGCCAGTTGCAGTTGATGTAAAATTTTCAAAAAAATATATGTTATAGAGGGGATCAATACGCGTGTTTCAGTATTTTTTTCATCCAGATATCTTAAGTGGTTTCCGAGAAAAACAATGGTAAAGTTAAGAGTATTTACCCTCATATTACCCTTAAACGATGTGATAGCGACTTGAAATTTTAGGGGATCATTTTTGCAGAAAGAAGATTTGTTGAAGGGAAACGAGATTTGTGGAAATGAAGTGAACACACTTTTGTATTAGATTTAATGAAATTTATTTTCAGAGCAATTTTCCATGCTTTTAATTTATCGACTTGCTCCACTTTACCAAACGCATTTGTAATGCTAACGACGCAGTCGTTTGCCTTTGGAAATTTGTGAAAATGAAGCTCCAAATTACTTGCTCTGCTGTCGCAACCTGTCACTGCACAGTGATCAAAATTTTTTTTGGTACGCGAGGGAAGAATTATACCTTCCATAACTTTTTTTTTTTAAATAGAATATTAATGAAAACTTAATATTTTTAACTTGTTTATACAGGGTGTCCCAGAACTCCCTTTACGCCCGAAAATGAGGAGGAGCTGAGGTGATTTTAAACAACTTTTTCCTTTGCGAAAAAGTTGTCCGAGGCGTGGTTATTGAGTTATTAACAAAAATCCCCGCCCAATCAGAGCGAGAGTATACAAGGCGGGCAGGAGCGCGATAACCGCCTCGTGCGTTGCCGCGCCCGTATGTCGCGCTCGTGACGAGAGCATAGGATTAAAGAAATGTTGCATGCAAAAACGAACTAACAAATTGATTGAATATCAGAAGAAAGAAAGGGATTAGTCGTTACTTACGTTCACTGAACAAATGTAACATGCTCAATGAAATAACAAACAACTTTACAAATTATAGGATAGGTAAAATTATGAAAAATGTGAAAAGAATCAGAGTTGAACTTACTTCCTCGTTGGTCAGTGCACCTGCTCGTAGAAGAACGTCAATGGGTCAATGGGTCGACCTTCGGCACTCGAAGATAGGACACATGGCTCGCAGCAGCTGATGCTTGGAGTAAGTCAATGACCTGCACCCGATGGTTTTTTCCTTATCATCACGATCATTGTCACTTTCCCACTGGTAAATTTTCACAAAACAAAAATTGTCACTTTTACACTTTCCAAATTCACTGCCACTTTACATTTTACAAATCCACTGTCACATTGCACTTTGCAATTTAAAATTTGCATACACGTTTTCATTTTAATTCTTAGCTCCGATCGGAATACTGTTCGCGGAACAATTCCACTGCCGCTCTCGGATTATAACTCACTTACGCGTAAATAACGAACATATTAAAATATTCCGTGTTCGTTAAGGCACGCACCGTTCTGTTTAGTAACGCAAGGCGAAGCCAACTGATCGCTCGCTCGAAGATTTTCTTCCAGGAAATCTTTCCTCACTCGGGGGACAAGCAGGATGTGTACGACAAAAGGCAATTCGGCCTTGGCATCTGGTAAGTGTAAGTCTGAGAACTGTCTCTTGTCATCGGTTCGAGTGTTCTGCACGTGAAGAATTTTTAAGGACGACAAAGAAACGAAGGTCGGGTTTAGTTGAAAAATACAAACACATTTTCTGTAACGAACTTGTCCCCCGAGTGAGGAAAGATTTCCTAGAAGAAAATCTTCGAGCGAGCGATCAGTTAGCTTCGNGATTCTTTTCACATTTTTCATAATTTTACCTATCCTGTAATTTGTAAAGTTGTTTGTTATTTCATTGAGCATGTTACATTTGTTCAGTGAACGTAAGTAACGACTAATCCCTTTCTTTCTTCTGATATTCAATCAATTTGTTAGTTCGTTTTTGCATGCAACATTTCTTTAATCCTATGCTCTCGTCACGAGCGCGACATACGGGCGCGGCAACGCACGAGGCGGTTATCGCGCTCCTGCCCGCCTTGTATACTCGCGCTCTGATTGGGCGGGGATTTTTGTTAATAACTCAATAACCACGCCTCGGACAACTTTTTCGCAAAGGAAAAAGTTGTTTAAAATCACCTCAGCTCCTCCTCATTTTCGGTCGTAAAGGGAGTTCTGGGACACCCTGTATGCTACCGCATGCTAAACGCAAAGGACGCCAAGCCCTGAGTGTTTCGACTTTTTCGGCAGTAGACGGCGCCACTCAAATCCTCTTGTCAAATACCGTACCTCTTCTTCCAATCCATCTCTCGATAAACGTTTCGTTCAGGAAAATTTCTTTATGTAAAGACATTTTTTTTGTTTTTAACGTGTACAAGCATCATTCTGAAAGGTTGTTTTCTTAAATTACAAATAATTAAGAATAAATTGGTGATATTAAGAAATATAAAAATTTTATTCAATATAAGCTAACAGAACAATAAGAACTAAGTACTTTCTTCTCCCTATCCCCCAGGCACTCCTCATTACTACTCCTGCCTTTTTCACCCTCTCCGTTATATGTCCCTCCTGCCCCCCATTGGCCCTAAACAAATACCCCAGATACTTAAAGTCCTTCACCTCTCCTATCCTCTTTCCCTTTCACCTCCACACTACTTCCTTCGATCTCCCTCCCTCCCTTGTCTTCCCTGCATTCACCACCAACTTCTTCTCAAAGTACCTTTATAAGGATAATAATAATACTTATGATTAAAACTTATAACTGCTTATGACTATTGTATAAAATTAAAGTTAATATGTATGAAATATAAGAATTACATCTAAATATACATAAAATTAGATACTTCTAAATATGATTTACACGCGTCTTCTCTTATTTGATTCCATAGCTTGTAAAATTAATTTATTGTTAATTTTCTTATTGTAAAACTATTTGGAATTACTAATTGTTTGAACGGACTTCGAAAAATCCATTGGAGCTAGCACGCTCTCGGAGATTGAGAACCGGGAAGTCGAGGATCGGGAGACACTGGCGAATCTTCCCAACAACAATTTGGTTTAATTTGCCGCGATAGCACCTTTAATGCCACGGTTTAAGCTCGGAACGATTTGATTTTCACAACCACGTGGCGGTTTGCCGGAACAATGGCGGTAGTTCGTATTGAATAACGGTTTTTGATATTGGTGAACTTTCACTAATGAAGTCGCGACTTTTGCGAGTTGTGATACGAGTATCGGTATGAATC
>NW_017181337.1:3554-8563 GCF_001652005.2 Ceratina calcarata
TACATGAATTGCTTTAACGGCCATACAAATGAACAGTGAGACGTAGGCCTTGTGCGTTTTATGCCCACGACCCTTGGCGGTGCGAACCTGAATCGGACCGGCATAATCTACCCCGGTGTGAGCGAAAGCTCGCGTAGAGCGATTGACGCGAACGCTGGGAAGATTCCCCATTAATTCGGTTGGAATCTGCGCCCTTTCTCGAGTGCAGACGATGCACTTATGAATTACCGCTCGAACAAGAGAGCGCCCGCGCAACAACCAATACTTATCGCGGAATAATGTTAATGTCAAGTGCGAACCGGCATGGAGACTATTGATGTGGATTTCCCTGATCATAACTCGGACGAGCGGATGATCTTTTAATACAATAGGATGTTTAGATCTTTCAGGAATGTCAGCGCATCGCAGTCGACCGCCGACTCGAATGAGGTGCTGATCGTCGAGAAATGGGTGCAGTGACAAGAGCGGACTGGACTTTGGAATAGGTTTTGATTTTCAGAGTAGCAGGACCTCCTCGCTGAAGGACTCGGTCTGAATTAATTTCAGCCAAAAGGTTTCGGCGACTTGAATTTCTGTTCGACTAAGAACTGTGGTGGAGGTTGACTCCGTAATCACGTGGGAAGTCTTCAGACGAGTACGTACGTTGTGAACGAATCTCTTCATGTAGGCCGTAATTCGCAGTAACTTCGACCAGGATGAGTAACGTTGCGATAGATCCCATGGTTCACATGGCGTTACGACGTGGGCTGTCAATCTCGCTCTTTCCTCCAAACATGCATTCGGTGGTACTTCTGGCATGAGGGTTGGCCGTTGTGAAACCATGAAGGGCCCGACCAGCACAAGTTCATGGACGCCAATTCAGGAGGAGAAATCCCGCGCGACGCACAATCGGCTGGATTGTCGTTTGTCGACACGTGACGCCACGAGGCGCTTGGAATGAGGGATTGAATATCGGCGACTCGGTTGGCAACGAATGTCTTCCAATGATCAGGTGACTTTTTGATCCAGGCCAGGGTGATGGTGGAATCTGTCCAACAGTGAATGGGAATATTTCCTAGGTTCAACGCAGTACAGACGAAATGTATAACCCGCGCGAGCAATTGAGCGGCAGAGAGCTCAAGACGAGGCACACTCATGGTTTTGAGCGGAGCAACCTTAGATTTTGCGGCTAGTAGAGTCACCGCAACGACGTTATCCACTGCCACGAGGCGGAGGTAGACAACTGCTGCATAGGCTTTGGTTGAAGCATCAGCAAATCTGTGAAGTTCCCTTTCGAGGGAGTGATGGCCCCATTGCGTCCATCGAGGAATGGCAATCTTTTCTATCTCCGGAAGCTGAGAGTAATGGTGTTGCCATGCGTCAAGAATGTCACGCGGAACATCCTTATCCCACTCGCATTTCGAGGCCCACAAGTCCTGCATTAGGATTTTAGCTCGAATAACGACGGGTGTCGTCCATCCCAGCGGGTCAAATAATTTGGCGATGTTGGACAAAATTTTCCATTTGTTATTTCCCGGCCCAGTGGTCTTGGTTACATGGAACTGAAAGCTGTCCAGCTCAGGATTCCATGTGAGTCCTAGAATGTTCAAATTGTCATTATCGCGTAACTCTCTACTTCGAGCGAGACCGTGATCTGTAGGATCGATATCGTCTAATAATTCGGGTGAATTGCTTGCCCATTTTCGTAGAATGAATCCACCTCGCTGCAATAGAGCCTTGACTTGATCGCGGGTTTGCCTAGCGAGCACCTTATCATCGGCCCCAAATAGAAAATCGTCGACGTAGATCTGGCGTTTGATCACGGGAACAGCCAACGGGTATGCATCGCCCTCATCCTCTGCAAGTTGGTTCACGACTCGTAAGGCTAAATACGGAGCAGAGGCTGTGCCGTATGTCACGGTACACAAACGGTAGGCTTGAACCGGTGAGGTAGGTTCCGCCCGCCAGAAGATCCTTTGGTAATCTTGATCGCGAGGGTCGACAAGAATTTGTCGATACATTTTGGCGATATCAGCCGTATAAACGTACCGGAGTTGACGCCATAATAAGATTACGGCAGCCAGGTTCGTTTGAAGTTTGGGACCCGTAAGAAGGTGATCATTTAATGATGTGCCGTTTGTCGTCCGACTAGACGCGTTAAAGACGACGCGAATCTTGGACGTTGCGCTGTTTTCTCGGAAAACCGCATGATGAGGAATAAACACCGGTTGATCGACCGTGGTCGGTGTAGTTGTCTCATCGACTTGTCGCATGTGATGCAAATCGGCGTACTCCTTTAGGAATGAATTATATTCCGCGGCTTTAGCAGGTTCCCGGTTCAGACGGATTTCGGATCGAAGATAACTGTTCAAAGCCAACTGGCGGGATTCTCCGATTTCGATGGGAGGATTACTTTTAAAGGGCAACCTCACGACGTACCGTCCTTCTGGAGTACGATGATGCGTTGCTCTAAAATGCTCTTCGCATTTTTGATCCTCTGGCCTGAGGAAAGCAGTTCGTGGAATCTCTTCCACTTCCCAGAAACGTCGGAGTTGGATATCAAGGTCGTCATGGACGGAACTATGGTATACTCCGATGGAGGGGGGTTGAGTTGAGGAAGCATGGTCGGTAGGCCCGGAAATAATCCACCCAAGCACGGTGTTCTGTGCAATTGGTTGGTCTGGGGACCCTTTGCGGACACCGTTGAGGAGCAGGGAGCCGAAGACATCAGCTCCGATTATAAGGTCAATGGGATCTGATCCCGCAGGATCATTATCGGCCAGGTGAAGACCATCGAGATGTGGCCATTTACATGGTGGGTTAAGGCGACGCGGGAAATACCGCGTGAGGGATTTGAGGATTAATGCAGTGATTGCATAGGACGGACGCTCAGAGGCGTTGGGCGTTATCGTAATGATCGCGGCATGTTTTACGGGCATCCTAGTCTCTCCTATGCCGGTTACGCTAACTGATGTATTAAATTTTGCGACGCGCAATGATTGAGCCAGGTTTTCCGTCATAAATGACGATGCGGAGCCTTGGTCAATCAGTGCACGGACTCTCTGACATCGACCGGTAGATGAGTAAACTCGAACTCGAGCTGTCGCGAGGAGAATTTGTTTAAATGATGGCATTGCCTGAGAAGCGACATGAGAGACAACATTGGTCTCGGTAATTTCGCCAGTCGAAGATGACGCGGGCGCGTCATCTTTTCGTGCGCTAGAGACCTCATCGAGATGAAGCAGCGTGTGATGTTTCCGCTGACATTGTTTGCACGAGCGGGTACTCGTGCAATGCTTCGATTGGTGTTTCAAACTGAAACAATTTACGCACCGTTTGAATTTTCGAATTAGTTCGCTTCGGTGACCTGGAGGTTTGTTTAGAAACTCGGAACATTGATACAATAAGTGTTGTCCTCCGCAGACAGGACACGAGAATTTGTGCGCGTTCGCGGAATGTGATGCGATCGTTTTTGTCCTTGACCTAGGTTTTGCGGTATTATCTGTCTGTTTATCCGTTACGAGCGGGGATATGGAATCGAGAGCACGAATACGTGTTTCTAGGAACGAATCAAGGTCTTCATACGTCGGATATTCGACGCTGTTTCCGAATTTAATTTCTAACGCTTCTCGGGTCGATTTGTCGAGTTTTTGCGTAACAAGAAAAACGAGAATGTCGCCCCACTGATCGACCGGACGTTTCAAATTTCTTAACGCGGCAATCGCGCTATTAGCTTTGTCACGCAAATTTCGCAATTCTAACGCGGATTTGAGGGTGACATTCGGCAATGTAAACAGCTTATGTAGATGTGTACTTATTAACCGACGTAGGTTTTCATACCGGGATGTGAGAATTTGCCACGCAACTGCAAAATTCTCGGAAGTTAACGATAAATGCTCGATCGCGGCGATCGCTTCGTCTTTGAGGCACGAGTATAGGTGATGCAACCGCTGGACATTAGATAGACTCGATTCGCCAATTATCATAGATCGGAAACGATCACGGAATGATTCCCATTGATCGTATGACTCGTCAAAAGTCGGCAATGAGATTTTCGGTAGGTTTAGCGCTGAATGCGACGGAAATTCGCTCGAACGACTTACATTAAGGGCGGAGTTGTTTGGTGACCTTACGGGATCCTTGATGTACTCCTGCAGAAAGTCCATGGCGACGTCGTAGGCAGTTTCGCATTTGTCGAACTTGTTGCCGGAGAAATATGGATGTTCGCTGATAACCTTGGGGTCGGCGGAGACACGAAGCTTAGCGTCAAGGACACGGCACTGGTCGAACCTCTCCTTCATGATCGCAGCTCGAGACTTCGTTGCTACCATGGTCATCTTGGATTGGCCTAACTTTTTAAAGTTGATGATGGTGTTCGTCACGGAGTTGATTAATGACCGCTGTTGCAGCATCAGCTCGTCGAACGATGCCATTTTATTGTTAATCCTTATGTCCGGGACTTCCCAAATGGCACGTTGTTAACAGGAATGGAAGTTCACGATGTCACAACGCCTCGATCCCGATCCGGCTCGAAGGACCAAATGTTTGAACGGACTTCGAAAAATCCGTTGGAGCTAGCACGCTCTCGGAGATTGAGAACCGGGAAGTCGAGGATCGGGAGACACTGGCGAATCTTCCCAACAACAATTTGGTTTAATTTGCCGCGATAGCACCTTTAATGCCACGGTTTAAGCTCGGAACGATTTGATTTTCACAACCACGTGGCGGTTTGCCGGAACAATGGCGGTAGTTCGTATTGAGTAACGGTTTTTGATATTGGTGAACTTTCACTAATGAAGTCGCGACTTTTGCGAGTTGTGATACGAGTATCGGTATGAATCCCGACGACTAAAATGGTCACTTTGGTGAAAATTCTAAGGAGCGCGATAATTGAAAGAATACGTTCTGATGTCTGGGCGAACAGTGTCGAACTTGGTTCGTTGGTGTCTTCCTCTCGCGAGAACGCACCGGGCGAGAGACAGATCACGTGACGATCGGTTGCGCCGTGATTAGAATAATTGCTTTCGCGC
>NW_017181337.1:8574-12784 GCF_001652005.2 Ceratina calcarata
TCTTAACATAAAATAAAGTGTGTTGTCTTAAATTATCGGGGCGATAGTGATTCATTTTTAAGTACTTGCTTCTATTGTAAGCTTTATACAAACATTGTATAAAATAATCATTTAATGCTTTTTGAGTTGTAGAAGGCTTCAGAATATGCATTTGACAAAGAGAGCATTTGAATTTATTTAATGTCTTATAATGTGTGAAGCGACTAATATCCTTAAAAGCAGAGGTAGGTATTCGTTGTATAAAAGTGTCGGTTAAATTACCAAGTTTGCAATGTATGTTGTAATCATCTATTATTTCTGGTGGTTTATATTGTTCTAAATCATGTTGGAGTAAATTTTCTAAGTGTATTAGGGAGGTATCGAATGTGTTTTCACAATTGCTGCCTTTGGAATGCGGAGCTGTCATATTTTTAATTAAGAGAGCTTTGTAAGACTGTGCAAATTCTATTGAAGTGATATTATTGTGACGGACTCTGTGTTGGTGAATTTGGCCAAAAAGGTTTTCCAACGGATCTTGATTAAAAGACTTCGTAAAAATATTTGATTCCTTATATATATATCCTATTCATTTTTGTCGAATACTGATGAAGGCTTCTATTGTAAAAATTAAATTCTTCAAGGAAGGAGGCACAGGACGCATGCCTACTTCCGTGAAATGCATACCTTTTAAATGCGTAATTGATGTCCTTCAGAAAGATAGATGAGGAGACCTTTTAGTTATTGGACCTCGCGAGGGCTTCTCAGTAGGAGGTTCCCTTATACTGCCATTCAGACTGACGAAGAGGTTATCAAAAAATTTTATCACCATGGCTGTTTCAACTCCTCTCGCATCTATCACAAAGGTTCCGGAAGCATCTTCAAATCCTGAAAAAAATGATAATCCATGTATTTCTTACATCGCTACACCTTCCGAGCAATGCTCTGCAATCCGGATAGAGTGTTCCTCTTACTCGACCACCACTTTAAGACATCGTCGTTTTCTGCTTCCTCTTCTGGATCAGCCCACTGATGAAATATGGCCTTGAGCCGTTTCGGACTTGGTCCTTCAAGTTCCAGAGAAGAGGATGCTGTGCTTGTTAAAGCGACAGGTTCATCTGTTGTCGACATTCTGAAGGTCCTCTTCATTTCGTATAAAATACTGCTTCTTTCTTCTTCCGAAAACATCAGTAATTTCCGAAATGTCGGAAATCGAAACGTTGCAAACTTTTGATATTTATGTAACATGAATTTTTCTCTTAAGTATTGTGCTATCTTATTTTAATTGCATTGGAGTCCGTGTTTTCTATTGTACAATGCAATAATAATTTATGTAATCACTGCGGTACTAAATGTAGCGTCGAAGATTTTTCTGCCTGCAGAACTATAATAGCCTCTTCAAACGGCTGTAAAAATTCAATTAATCCCTCGTCCTGTTGTAGATTATATCCTTCTATTCGATCAGCTTGGTCTACTTCTTCTAATATTTCGCGAATATTTGTATATTGCTCTACCATTTTTATTTTGGAATTCCATCTGACTTCTGTTTCTTGATGTAACGTTTTCGGCAGACGAGACACGTAACCAGTCCGCTTCATGTACGCGACGATATTTTTCGTTTGCTCCAGAAGGCATGTTACTTGTGTGAGTTCTTCCGTCTCGTCCTCTTTGAATCCATGTTTCAACGCGCAATTGATAAGATGCGCTGCGCAATTGATTCGCTCATTTCCATTGTTCTTCAACGCTTTAACTATGTTACTTCCTTGATCCGTCGTAAATGTGATGTTCTTCATTATCCTTGGTGAAATTCCCAATTCTGCAAATCGTGTCACCAACTTTCGCTTGATGTTGTCCGCCGTCTTCCTATCGTCCGGAAATTCCATTGTGAACAAAATCCTGTTCACCAGCTTCCAATCCTTCAAATAGTGCGCTGTTATTGTGTAGAATGTTGTCTTCGTGTGATTATCTGTCCAAAAGTCCATGGTTGCAGCACACTGTCCATTTTCTACTGCTTCTGCTACTTCTGGCAGAATTTCAGAGCGAAGTGTTTCCGCTTCTCTTACAATATGATTGGAAACTGTCGTCGGATGCGGCAGTAGATTTGATACACAAATGTTTCCATATTTGCGAGTTGTATTCACAACTATTTGTAATAAATGTTTAAAACCTGCACCAGTTATTGCGTTGAACGCTCTTAAGTCCTTGGCACAATAATGTACGCAGGCCTTTAATATTATTTTCTTGTCCGCCGCCGAAATTTCTGTACCACTTGCTTCGGACTGCGACTCGGTCCTCTCCACGGAATCACATTTGTGTCTGCGTAAATGTGACGTCCTGGTCCTGCGTGTATACTTGTAAACTTTGAAACATATTCTACACTGCACGTAATCTATTATAATATTGTCCTTGTTTTTAATTATATTAAAGTGTTCCCACATAGCACCATTTTTCTGTGACTGTTCTACAACGTATTCACCCGCGGTGATCTTATTCTTAACGATTCTGCTATTAATAGTATTAATGTCTACGTCCGCGTCCATCTCTATATATCACTATCACTGCACATTTGCACACTTCTTCCTCACTGAGCGTCTGCGGCTAACTAAGTCTCTTCTAGTTCTCTTACCAGAAGATCTGCGTTGGCCGATCTTCGAAATATTTAAACATAAACATCCGATATTCTAGTTTCAAACAACGTACAGGACTTCTGGGAACTCTTCGCGCCTCAGATCACAGCTATCGATAGTATAGATCTATAGATGCACAATGTACCCGTCCTTTGACATATACCATGTGTCCACTAAAGTGCCTCCCTGACATCTCGTCACGCATACGCACAATCATTCTTAAAGTTGCATGAAGCCTTCCATAAAAACAATGAAAAAGTATTGGAATTTTAACAATTAATAGATACTATATTAATAAAATACCAAATTTTAGAGATTTGTCGAGTCTATTAAAAGAGTAGTTACGTGTTAAATTCTCATGTCGAATGACAGAATTTTAATTTCATTTATGAAAAAACATGAATGCAACAATGACAGAATTTTGTAATTCTGTATAATTCGTAATACATGATTTAAGGGGGGTATGGGAATTTTTTTGGAACAGACTATTACAGTTACTTTATTACAGCTTGTTGCATATTATTATATACGCTTTCAAGAACATTCTGTAATTTTTTCATGAAAAAATATCTATAAACAAGCCCGTGAGAGCGGCTTGACGAAGGCCATCTAAAAAAAAATTGGTTTTGCGGTGGACATGATAACTCGTCACAAAATCATCTGAAACACAAATTGTTATAAAAAATGATTAATTTAAAGGTAAATCTAGGGTCCAACGTTGTCCTCTTATTTTTAAAACGTTTTTTAATTTTGGGGGGATGGTTGAAGTCAAAACCACGATATTTACCATAAAAATGGCATCATTTTGTAGTTGTAAATTTGTCTGAAGCGAAAAAAAAAGAAGAACGTTGGGCCCTAGATTTACTTCTAAATGAATCATTTTTTCCAACTATTTGTATTTCACATGATTTTGTGACGAGTTATCGTATCCACCGCTAAAAACAAATTTCAATTCAATCAATTCGCTCTCACTGGCTTGTTTATGAATATTTTTGTCAATAGGTCAAAAGACGTGTTTCTTAATTTTTTATACTCTTTCGCCTCAAACAGTTTGAACGACATCGGAGGGGCACAGATGGGGTCGTCCTTGTCAGTTATCACGGCTCCAAGACAATAATTGTCACGACTCTTAATAAACATCGCCGACATCGGTCTTAGCCATGAGCCGAAAAGGACCCGGAAAAAACTCAAGAGTTAGAAACTCCTGTCTAGCTATCAAATGTTTTAAGAAGCAGTAGTTAGATAAATAATAGTAGAGTACTAGTTAGAGGTAGTAGTTAGATTTTAGTAGATTCTAGGTAGTAGTTTCTTTACCGCTGGTAAAGATATTCTTGCAGCAGACTATCTGTCCCGATCTCCATTAAAGATGTCGGGCAGCCCTGATCTACAGAAAGAAATCTCTGCCTACGTTCAGTTCCTGTTTGAACAGTCTCCAGTATCCGACACAGTACATTCAAGGCTCTTGGATTTGCAAGCTGGAATATCAAACTTTTTTGGGAATAGTATGTTCCCAACTAGTGATTCTACAGTTTTAATTTTTCTACTTTTAATTTTACGTGCATTTATACTTACAGATATTCTTAAATATCGACCTGTTTGAGTTTGCC
>NW_017181338.1:0-530 GCF_001652005.2 Ceratina calcarata
AGGCATGATTTGTACCTTCAATGTCTGTGCCTCTTGAACAATATGTCGAGAAACGGTCGTCGGGTGAGGCAATATATCCGTGGGGCTAATATTTCCGTATTTTTGGGTTAAATTGATGACTGCTTGCAGCAGTTCTGCGCATCCCGGTCCGCTTATGGAATTAAAAGACCTCAAATCTCTCGTGCAATAATTTACGCATGCCTTCAGAATAAGTTTCTTGTCTTCTGCTGTGATTGGCGTACAACTGTTCTCACTTTGTATCGTGCCACATTTGTGGCGTAGTAAATGTGACGTTCTTGTAGTTTCATATTTGTATACATTTTTACACGTTTTGCACTGAACATAGTCTATAATTTTATCTAACCTAACATCTTTAACAGCATCGTATTTAGCCCACAACGCGCCACGATTGTCGATTCGTACGGCTATATATGTTCCTACATCTAATTTGAACTTTACACTTTTGTTGGATTCGTCGTCCATTGTGAACTAGCACTTCACGTAGCACTGTCTGTGACGAGGTTCTCTTC
>NW_017181339.1:0-530 GCF_001652005.2 Ceratina calcarata
AAAACTCCGTGAACCTATCCCTTTTAATTTTTAAACACCGTTCTTCAAACACACAGTCTGTATCATCATTCCTCTATCATCTATCATCTTTCCCTTGTACATGTAGGATTAATTTATATATCTACTACTGGCCAACGACCTATGAAGAAGAAGAAGAAGAAAATGAAGAAGAAGAAAAAGAAGAAGAACTTTCTATGCGTAATGAGTAGCATCATTTTCGCTGAAATTAGATCCTACTCTCTGACCAGTTCTCGAAATATACTTTACTTTTCAAGATTTCACAAAATGCTGTATATCTCCGTTCCGGTTGGTTTTTCAACGTCCGATGCATAAGGACCACTTTAGTCCAGAAAATCCCCTGCTATCCAATGGATCAGGACCGGTGTCTGTACTCGTTTCGGTTTTCGAGCTATACTCTAAGACCGCGTATGCAAAATGCTCTGTATCTCCGTTCCGGTTGGTTTTTCAGCGTTCAATGCATAAGGACCACTTTAGTCCAGAAAATTCTAAGCTATCCAATGGGCCAGGTC
>NW_017181340.1:0-530 GCF_001652005.2 Ceratina calcarata
GTGTGCTTTAGCACTTTAAATAAAGGCAAGGACCCGTACTAGGACGTAACAACCTTCTTAACTCAGGTTCATTTTCTACCTCATTTTCAACTTTTTGAACAGTTTCCCTTCCCCTTCTCTCCCCGAAGGTTGAAGTAGAGGGAAGTATACATTCATTGTCATTTTCAAGATTTTCACTTAGGTTTTCATCTTCTAAATAATCATCACTCAAACCAATATATTTTACATCTTCCTCAACTACATCCACATGTGTTAGGGATAGGCGGCCCTAACGGGATTCGGCCGGGAGAACGGGTGTTGAAATAACGGAACCAGAACTTCAAACAAAAGAAACCTGGTTTACTCCAAATATATCTTTTCCTGGAGTATCTCTCTGCGACCAGGGTAGCCGGGAATTGACCGCGCCCGGCGGGCCGTCCTCGAGTCTTCCGTTTTGCTCGCTGTCGTCTAGCGGCGGCGTCGGCTCCCTCGCTCCTGCCATCTGCTGTCACGATCGCTGTGAAAGTACGAAGAAATAAATACGGGCTCAC
>NW_017181341.1:0-530 GCF_001652005.2 Ceratina calcarata
TCGATCCTTGATCGCATATAATGGCAAGTATGTGTAAGCCCATAAACATTCGTACAGTTATGAATGAAAAATTCAGAATGATATTGATTTTCGTATTTTATACAATTTCATACAGTGCTTAGTAGAGATTACATACCATTTACTCCGTTTAATTTCTTCACCAACTGTAGAATAATAGTTTTTATTGTGTCCGGCTTCGCTGGGACCTTTACTGAAAGTGTAACACAACAGCTGCTTCCACTTCTTTATAATGCCTTTGATCATAAATACCAAAACGTGATCGATGATATTTCCGTTGTGTACGCCTTCAATGTTGTCCTTGTATATGTTATATTCAATATTTGATTTTAGTGCAATCTCATCAAATATGAGGCAGCTAAATTTGTCTTTCTTTTTTAATGGTTGCACTGCTAGTTGCACATTTTCAATGATGTATTCATTTATGCCAGCCGTTACAGAAATTTTGTTCAATAATCAATTTATGGTTGTTTTCGATGGTAATTTAAACCATACTGATAGATATCTGTATG
>NW_017181342.1:0-531 GCF_001652005.2 Ceratina calcarata
GTCCCGAACACTGGCGAAGACAATGTGGTCGGCGAAGGCGGTATTGGCCTTGGAGTCACGGTCGGCGGCGGCGGCTGGGAAACGATGGTGGAACTCTCTTTTTCTTTCACAGGCTTGTGTATGATGGACGAGACAAATCCGTCTTTATCCCATCGGAGTAAATAACGTCCATTCGGCGCTTTACAGCGGTATTTCCGCGCCCCGCGCGGGACATGTCCCGGCACTCTCAACGTACAGTGAGGTAGAATTATGGTGACCTCTTCCCTGTCCGGTCGTCCCACTGCCTAGTTCCCCGTCGCCGGAATCACCTCTGGCTGGCGAGGAAGTTCCACCGCCGTGGAATTNGACGATACGTATCTAGTACGAGTGCATCCAATTTCGTAATTTGAGATAGTAGGATTACCTCCGAATAGGAATATACACGCTTCTAACGTGAATTCCTATTTGCGTAATTCATAATCGACTACGAATTACATAGGACGGAAAGATTACCTTTCCGTTGCTGACGTTTGCACTGATTATCAGTGTTGA
>NW_017181343.1:0-530 GCF_001652005.2 Ceratina calcarata
CACTATTCGTGATAGAACAGAGGACGTCCAGATCAGCCTATACACGATTGAATGATGTGTTAAATTATATGTTACATATTGTTGGTAGCTAGGCACTGCTACACATTTCTTTTAGGTCTTCGCTTTTGTGTATTTATATCTTAACTCTCTATTATATTATCTCGTTTCCTGTTTCTTGATTTTCACGTTGCTCGCGTGATTCACTCATCTATTTTTCATTTTTAGCTTTATCTTCATTTCCTTTATTCTTTCATTTAGTGATGGTTAGTTTCTACCGCCAAAGGCCTAAGAACTCTTTTCATTTTTTATTACTCTTTCCCGCCATCTTCAAATTTTTCTGTGTATTTTTCTTTTCCCTTCATTCCGTCGATTCTCTCTTTCCTACGTCTATTTCTGTCTTTTTTCGCTTTCATCAGTCTTGACCAAGCAGAATTAGTAAGCACATCTGACTTGTATTACCAATTGAAGATTATATTAAAACTATTAAAAGACAATTCTTGGCAAATGGAATCATTGACTTATACCTTAAC
>NW_017181344.1:0-530 GCF_001652005.2 Ceratina calcarata
CTAATTTTACATCCTGAGAAAAATCCAACCGGGGACTGCGAAATGCGTATCATAACTGGTAATAAAGTCTCGTAATCGTGTGCAAATTGCGTAATAATCACCGCGCACAATCTTCGTTTTTTTCCATTCCGCGTAAAATTTTCTAATGGAAAGGTCTGACCATTGTTAATAATTACATTTCAACCATTTCAATGGAAAAACGATTAAGTAATTATTTTGTTTGAAAAAAATAGAATTAGCTTCTCTAAGTCATAGCAGCGTGTCGTTCACGGAACGCGGTTCCTGTCGGTTAATTTTAATCATTCGAGGAACCGCTTCTGGGGGAAGACGGCAAATAGAGCGGAGGCAACAAGTACGGATTTCCCGGAACCGCGGTATCGTTTTTGTGATCGCGACAGGTGTCACAGCTTTTCGTCATTCTGCACACACGCACCTTCTGTTACCAAAACCAGTAATTTTTGATATTTTTAGAATATACGCACAATGACGTAATTGTTTTATATATTGAAAATATTGAAAACAGGCTAAAC
>NW_017181345.1:0-530 GCF_001652005.2 Ceratina calcarata
GTGTGGTGCATGTAGCGCCTGCGGGACCGAGTGTAATATCAGATTATGTTCCAGTCGACATAGTGACTAACGGCCTTTTGTCAGCGATCTGGGATTACGTTGTCAACAGGTATCAAAGAAAGAACACAGGCTTTCAAAGAAAACTAATAATTGATTGATAATCGTACTGCATTTATTAAGGGAAACGAACGAGCCACAAGTGTACAATTGTGGATCGTCTGACTGGAATCCTCTGCGTCTTCATGCAGCCTCTCCAAACCATATCAAATCAATTGAGAAATATCCGTCATCAAAGATTGTCTGGTATCCATTCATGTTCTATGTTGGGAATTTTTACGTCTTTTTAGTACTTCACGTGCTGTTCCACGTCTTCCCTGCAATCGCTGCTGATATAGTCCTTATTATCCAGCAGAAGAAACCAAAGTACGTTTATTAACAGTTATTCACGCTCGATTCAGTTAAATATATTTCATTGCTCAGCTATTATTCGTATTTATATATACAACTATTACTTATTTTTTCATTCAGGG
>NW_017181346.1:0-530 GCF_001652005.2 Ceratina calcarata
GAAGAGAACCTCGTCACAGACAGTGCTACGTGAAGTGCTAGTTCACAATGGACGATGAATCCAACAAAAGTGTAAAGTTCAAATTAGATGTAGGAACATATATAGCCGTACGAATCGACAATCGTGGCGCGTTGTGGGCTAAATACGATGCTGTTAAAGATATTAGGTTAGATAAAATTATAGACTATGTTCAGTGCAAAACGTGTAAAAATGTATATAAATATGAAACTACAAGAACGTCACATTTACTACGCCACAAATGTGACACGATACAAAGTGAGAACAGTTGTACGCCAATCACAGCAGAAGACAAGAAACTTATTCTGAAGGCATGCGTAAATTATTGCACGAGAGATTTGAGGTCCTTTAATTCCATAAGCGGACCGGGATGCGCAGAACTGCTGCAAGGAGTCATCAATTTAACCCGAAAATACGGAAATATTAGCCCCACGGATATATTGCCTCACCCGACGATCGTTTCTCGACATATTGTTCAAGAGGCACAGACATTGAAGGTACAAATCATGCCT
>NW_017181347.1:0-530 GCF_001652005.2 Ceratina calcarata
AACTCCATCCATTCCAGGAGATGACTTAGCTCTCGCTTTTTCTATTGCCATGTTTAGTTCGATAAAGTTAAATGGGGAATCCAGAAAGTCATTTTGTTGCAACTCCAGGTATAATTGCGGTTCTGCCGGCACCCATGGAGGACACAACTTTTCAGTTGCTTTCAAAATGTTGGCTTTCATCACATCCGAATCTATAGTGTTTGAAGGTTTGGGTTTTGTCCATTTAGATTTTAAGATTTTTAGCCGGTTCCAAAAATATGTGGGAGAATTCCTATAGCTCAAATTTGATGCAAATTGTCTGAAACTGTCAACTTTTTTCTTTCTAATTACTTTCTTTGTAATAGCGACTTGTCTTTTGTAGTTCTGCCACTTATCTCTTGTGGAGTTGAATTGCCAAGATTTGAAGAGCGCTTTCCTGAGTCGTATATTTTTGTCACACTCACTGTCCCACCATGGAACAGGATTTCTGTGCTTGCTTTTGGGCATAATGATTTTCGTCGGAGTGTTTTTTACGACAGCATCCACCATTC
>NW_017181348.1:0-1478 GCF_001652005.2 Ceratina calcarata
TATTATATTTAAATAAAGATCTACGAAGGTAAAAGGGGTAAGAAATTGCAGCAACAATTTCACTGGAATAATTTTGTTAACAAGAACCGAGGAGCTTGCCTAACATGGCTGCTGCTAAAATAAATGATCGGAAGTTTTTCCGCGAAACAAAACCGGCGTTAATCGATTTATCTCCAAGAACCTGTTCCAGCCGTAGCCTTTCGATTATCGTTTAAATTACATTCCGATCTCCGCGGAGGAAACGAGGGAACACGATTCATTAACGCCGTACTCCAATTAAGACGGTAGCCAGCGGTAGTAATAGTTGATAGCAGAGTAGCGGTGTTAAACTAACTGTACAATTAGTTCCTCAGATTTTTCGTGATACGAGTTCCTTTACACAAATCTTGCATAAATTATTCTAGTGAAACCGTTCAACCTTTTTCAACTGCAGTTCTTCTTAAACCTTATCAGCTATCTTATCAGATGTAAGATTTTTTTATTGAACGCATTGTGAATATGATTTAATTTCTACTTTTATAAATNGATTATCTCGAATAGTGTCCATTTAGGAGAATCACATTTATTGACTGTGCAATTGTTATTAGAATAAAATAAAAAGTATATATATTTTCTCGGTTGAAAAATAAGTTTTATTGGCACAAGGATACGTTCGAGAAATGAGGGCATTAATCTGGCAATTATCTCGGTATTTAAAAACGACGAATAAAACCGAAGAATTTTTTTTTTTTTTTTTAACTAAGTGCATCTGGATCGAATATATACAGTGATCAGATGATTGCATCAACTGTAACGAGCACAAGTTTCTCGTCTCGGTACGCTGCGTTTCGAACCGTTGCATTGTCCATCATTACGAAACCGAGAGTTCAATTGAATCGAGTCGCGGTCGCGTTTTCTTACGTCGAACCTCGTTACCGGTCGACCCTGATAACTGTATCATTGAACTGAATCCCAGCGCCCACAAAAACTGTTCTACTTCACGTTATAAATAGCTAATTTAATAATCGATGACGAAATGCGAGATTGAAATGAAAGAGAATAACTGGGAAATTAAATGATAGATGAATTATGAGATCGAACGTGAAGGTCGAACAATTGAATCAATTACTGAATTGTATAAAATGATTGCATTGAGCAAACAGTTGCTATGCAATACGGAATCGGCAGTGTCAGTGTCATGGCCGCGAGATCGCATGATCGAGATAAAAGTGATCGGCCGTTTCCGCGTTCAGGCCCCGCGTTTAGGTGAATGAAGGATACTTAAACGGATAGTTCATAGTCCGTATAGATAGAACGGTACGACTTTGCCAGCGTGCATATAATCAACCGTGTACATAAGCATTTATCGGTGAAAGTGAAACATTCTGTGATATAAACGATTAATCCTGTATTCCAGGAATTTTTCATAAACTCAGTTTAATTAAAAGAGATCGCAGATTTTCATTCCAACTCAAACAGATTTATAAGGAAATTGAGAC
>NW_017181348.1:2355-6134 GCF_001652005.2 Ceratina calcarata
GTTTCAATATTTAATCATATTTGCAATTAAAAATAGTTCCTATATTTTAATAATAAAATTGTAAAATATTGTTTATCAGTTATGTTAAATATTTTATGATGTTTCGTAATTCGATTTTTAGAAATTCGTATTATCGTCTAATAAATTTCGTTTTGCACACCGGTGACTCGTGGATAGAAGTGTATAAGCGTGTAATGACAGTGAAAGGGAAGCTCTGGCAGGGAACGTTTTGCTCTGCCACCGGAACCGAGCGCTAGCTATTATTCCAATGCTTGGACGAAGACAGAGTACGGAAAAGCAGTTCCCTCGTTCCGTTAGGAAAGGTCGCGAATCGTTTTTCCGCAGGAGGAAATCGTGACGCTATTATGTATCCAATCATCCGGCATATATCATGCCTACGACCCTTTCTCTTTTCGTACACTGGGTTCAACTCTTTCGTTCATTCCCAGCTTTATTCGAATTTAAAACAAATACAATTTTCAAGAATAGATTAAAAAAATATTATAGGCTGGTATTCAGAGTTGTTGCTTATTCTTAAGATCATCTTAAGAATTTGCTATCTCTGTCTATCCCATATTTCCAGTCCTTGTCTTGTACAGGGAACAGGGACTTAAGCAAATGATTAAGACGATCTTAAGAATAAGCAACGACTCTGAATACCAGCAATAGTCGTGGTGGATAAGGGATAAGCATTCGGCATCGATAATCGATATCGGGCCGTGTACGCGCTCGTAATCTCGATGCCTGGTCGTTGCATAATTATCACGTTTCACCGTGTTCACGTGCCGTTTTACATGCGATAATCAGTTCCTGCGATAATCGCATGCACGGCAGTCGCGTGTGGCTCTCAGCTCCGTTTTCATCGCGCGAATCGCTTTCAGAATGCGAACTCCAAAGTAAAAGGATATGCTCCACTTACTAAAATCCTCGATCGTTCTCATTTTTTCTGTTAATTCAGTAGCGCTTCTGATTTCAAAAAGATGTAGGATTTTAATTAGGGAAAAGGGAGAGACAGAACGAAATCGGTTACGTAAGCGAATGACGCTGCCGGTACATCATATCTGTGTCACGTGTGCAGCTGCGAAGATCCTAGCTGATATTCTAATTCTAATGCATCGAGTTTATTACGCGAGAGATTAATTGACGCTAGCACCCTGGCCGACGCAATGCATTCCATTACGCGGTACTGTTCGCCGCGATTGCGCTTTTAACTGCGCGTTAAGAAACAGCCAGAGTCGCCTTCGAGTATGTCTGACCATGGATAGGATCAATCTACTGTCACGCTCTGCATTTTATATACTACTCGTGAGCGTTCGCTAACCCCCTTTTAATCATTCGAAATAACGACAGAACTGACGAAACACTTTGGAAAATAACAGAATGATGCGATAAAACAAAATAGTGAATCATAGAAATGTCTTGGACGACATGTGACCGTCGGATTATCATCGACGGGTCTTGGCCGCAAAAAATGTTACGAGCCACGAGCGTTGCGTAAAGCTCGCATAACCACCGTGTTGTTACGTTCCGGCCGTGAAAACCAGCCGGGTGATAACGAAGGTCCGTCGTTTGTTCGTATTAAAAGCTACACGTGACATCGCCCTCCGGCATCCCCCCATGCGTCGCGGAATTCTCTTGACCAGCGCGTTATCAAATCTCCTCAACATTATTCGACTTTCTCCTGTTTCCGATCGCGAATTTAATTTTGAATACCAAAAATTTTATCGGAGGTAACGTTTATTAGCAAATAAACTCTGCTAATTAATATTTCCGATGAGAATTTACGTAACGATCGATACGGCATGATATCAATGATTCAAGAGTTTCTTGAGTGGTTGCATAATTGAGGAGAAGTCAATCAGGTGTGAGCCACGATTTTCGAAGTCATCGAGTAACTTGAACAATTTGTGAAAGAAAAGAAAATTCGCAAGAACGTTTGATAAAAACATGTTGAAAAGAATGCCCGTAACGAAAGCGGAGAGCGCTGCAAGGACGTGGATCGCATTATCGCAATCGCAGAAAGGAATTGCGACATCCAGACTTAAATACCCATCGGTGGCTAATTCCGTGGCGTAGGAAAAATCGATGGGAAGGGCAAGCGCATGGGTGGTATTAATAGCCGGTTGAAATGCGCAAAAAATGTGCCATTTAATACGCCCTGCGTCGCAATAAAAATCGAGTTAATCGTAGCAACCCTTTATTGATCGGATTTTATTTATAGAAGATTTGTTACCTATAATGTATGAGAAATTGTTTCTTCCTTCAAGAGATCCAGAATTTCTAAACAGAGCTCGGATAAAATTAAATGACAGAACTTTTATCCTGGTGTTTGCACGATTACGGGTTTCGTATCTGTCGGATAATAAAATCGTTGACAGTTAATTAGAATTTGTAATGAACGGGATTGCACAACCAGGCGCAATCGGCTCGCGCGTAATTCCATATAACTAATGACATGCAAATATTATTTGCCGGGAACGTTACCTTCTTTCCGTATCGTTGGAAAAGGAAAAAAAATGAAACAGGCCGTGAGACCGCAAATATTTTTCGCGCTTACCCGCCCACCACGCGAAACAGCGTTTTGCGTCATCGTAAGAAATCGGGAATCGAAACGCGGGATAACGTAACATCTCGCGGGAAGATCGCAAAAGCGATCCTGCCCCGGTGCGTTTCCGTTCCGTTCGACGCGTAGGCAATTGTTTAACACCTCGTGCAAAAGCCCGGTTCGACGACCCCCTTATCAAAACATCGCCGGATATTTTCGCGTTGCGGCAGTCTAGACTTTTGTTAAACAAACGCGTCGACGCAACGACCCATCGGCCAGGGCCTGTGCCTCGCGTGCCGTTAGTAAAAAGAAACCGTGCGCGCGGCTTTTGTCTCGTTCCAAAGCCAATTTATTGAGCCATCGACTATACTAATATTTTTTACGACCGTGGTATCTTTATCCGTGTCCTATTTGCTTTATCACTACGAGCATAAACTTAATGACAAGGCAGTAAAGTTCGATTCGTCATAAAATGACGTCAATCGGTAATTGTTCTACCACTACCGTAGCTACGTGCTTTCTAATACTTCTTAAGGCTCGAATGCACACTGTTTTAATTGTCATTTATCAGAGGATATCGTTTGTCATTATGCGCAACATTTAAACTAATCTTCGAATGAAATTGTTGGCAAATTTTTCATTCAGTCACCAATTTAACTGTCACGCGGTCGGCGACAAAATAGGTGCATCGGCATTGTTTTCCCATCGATCGTGAGTGGAAGGTAATTAGGCTAGTGGCTGGTTGGAATTACGCTCGGCCAATTAACTAGTTAGGAATAAATTACCGCTTTTACCTGGCGCGAGCGCGAGCCAACGTTACGTAATCGCGCTATTACGGCTTACGGCCGCTAACTGCAGCGGCACNTATATTAAATAATAAATATTGATATTAACTGCAAAATGGTTTGGAGGAGCCTATCATCAGGTAAACGGAGGCGTGATAGTTCCCTGGTTCAGCATCCAGTCCGAATCTTGGACAGTATTGGTTCACACAATCGAAGCAGCTACCCTCTTGGAATTTGTCCCACGAGGCACAGGGCACTGCCAAGAACGGGCAAACTGTATTGATGCTTTCTATGAAATATTCGTAGCTGCGAATGTGGTTGCAGCCCAGGAACCTTTTTATACCTACGGTCAATTAAAATCGAGAATCGTGAAGAACATATTTGCATATTAAGTTTCAATTGAGATTGCATTGATTCAATTGAGATTTTGTATTGCATTCCTTATGAAT
>NW_017181348.1:7494-8108 GCF_001652005.2 Ceratina calcarata
AATTATGGCAAACATAAAATATATTAAATATCATATAAAATGTCTAAAAAGTGAAACAGGAAATCTCAAGTAAACTAAATTCATGAATAATACTCTATAACATAATTACTGTCTAATTATTGTGTAAATTTCAGATAACTGCAGAGAACACGTTGCCATAAAACTACCCCATGCTCTCACCCTCGGCATTGGCTCTTGAAAGGAAATTACCACTGAATGGCGAGGGTGATTCGATCGGATTGACCCAGGCCACCGTCACGCAGGCTATCGATCCCATCGGGAATTACCAGGATATCATCAGTCAGCAGGAGTGGTCGACAGGATTCCAGGTAGGGGGTTGGTTCGTACGAATCGGAGCAGATCAATTCAGAAAAGGTGGCTTCGCCGCGCCGCAGCGTGGTAGGGGTTTGTTGACAAGGGTTGAAACGGGCCGTATTGATGTTTTCGTGGCACGCCCGAAGAGAGGATTCGGTAAACAGAAGGAGTAAGGGAGCACGACTGGCTAAGAAGTGGCTTCCAGCTTTCCAGGGGGATGCAATCTCTCATTCACTGATTTTACACACACACTCGTCTACGTTTTGCCAACGTAATTAAATAATACAACAGTATTAAAT
>NW_017181349.1:0-530 GCF_001652005.2 Ceratina calcarata
CCCTTAAATTACTATAATATAATTTTTAGGTGTAATAATTCTGAATCCGTAATAAAACTGCTAAATTCCTGTTAATATCTGAAATTATTTACTCCATCTGTTAAATTATTTCGCCGTCCATTTAAGTAACTTAACAAACTGCTTGAAACAGTTGGAGTTATCTGTTAACTGAGAATTTTTTTTTGCCACAATCCCTTGCGGAAGTGGCCGGGTAACCTTTGAAATTGAAACCCTCGACTTCCTTTTCATACCGTGGCGATTCTTCCACGTCCTAGAGCTCTCTTTATGGTTCTACGGACCAAAAGAGAGGTCACTACTATATTCACTGATACACACGGACTCGAAACTGACCCCGACGGTTCTCCTTTTTTTTCTACGCCCCGTTATTCCCATTCGACTGTTTCATTGTCGTTCTCAGAATTAAATTGTGAATTTTTAGACTTTGCGTCCATTTTTTTTTTGGAAATAACTCACAAATTTTGAAGGTATTAGGAGTTATTTGGTAGAACAAAATGGGACAGTAATAAAAC
>NW_017181350.1:0-530 GCF_001652005.2 Ceratina calcarata
AATCTTATCTATTTTCGTGGTATCAGTACGTCTGATCAGTGGCTGACTTCTTGCCTCGAGTAACTCAAGTGGTTTAAAAGCAAAATGCTATTTCGGTTAACAATTTACAGATGACTTTCCTACCTGCAATTTCGTTTCCCATTCTAATTATAAGAATTTTAAGACAGCCGATCAGACCGTGAGAACGTATCAATCCCGAAGACTTCATCTGGAACGGAGGCTTCATTTTGATCGGCTGAAAATCTGGGAGAGTGTTCGACGGTCCTAATTCTTCGCGTAAGCCGATTTCAACGTCACTTGTTGCCGAGAGAGTCATCGAAATTGGTACCGTCACGATTCAATGCCTAATCCGACATATTAGAGCCACGATCTCACGAGTTTAATGTCCCAGATGCGACTCTCGTTTCTTAATATTAGCTCAGCGTCCTCGATAATTACGATATTAAATACTGCGGAGTTATTTTTAATTACAAATCTGAGGCGTCATCTGCTCGAGTAATATTTAATATTGCCAAGTTCGAGTAAAGAAG
>NW_017181351.1:0-530 GCF_001652005.2 Ceratina calcarata
CCACATCACTTGTGGCGTTGCTGTTGGTGATTATATTTAGCTATTTCCGTTAGCTCAAAAGGGCTAGAATCCACCTAAGGGGTTTAGGTGTTGACTCTAATGGTTAGAGTCAATTTGTCGTCTTAAAGACGGCGAAAAGGTGGAGCATGAAGCATCAAACTGGATGCGTTGCCTAATGGTTTTATACACCAAATTTGACAATAAGGTCCAGGACAGGCGCAGTGGTCGCTGTTCGGTAGAATTCCTGGCTGGGTATACCGATCATTAGTAGGTTGATCGGTTACGTCGGTATTACAGCAAGCAAGCCAGGTTGATAGGGCTTGTATAGTGCATTGCACGGCGTAAGCTTGAGTAAGCCCCAACGGACTCAGTCAAATACCAAAGTGGGCAGGCGCTATGGGTATTACTTCTTATCCAGAAGTTGTACCGGATGGATAAAATCTATCCAAGGCAATACACCGGAAGAATTTTATCGCTGACGGTAATCAGAATTTCTACCGCTGAGGGAATAATTCAGGCGGTGGCTATCG
>NW_017181352.1:0-530 GCF_001652005.2 Ceratina calcarata
AGTTAATTAGGTATAGTCAATCTGGGTATAATTAACTTTATTATTGACGGAAAAATTTACATGTTATCATTTTCAAAAATGATTACAAAATGAAATAACTGATTACATATTTACATATTAATTCCTACTTTTTTATGTTTCCTAAAAACAGTCGAACTCGAGATAAACGCATTACGCGCTCGTATGCTCGCTTTGCGCATCACAGCCTCGCATTTTTGTATAATAGCGATTAAGTGTGATTGTGAGCTACGTATCACTTAGTGGATTGGCTATCATTTCGGGAGCAAAGTACATAAATACTTCGGTTCGTACGGATTCTGTTCAGTTACGTTCACTCGATCGTCATACAAAAGAGGGAAACTGCATTTAAAAAAAATATTTAATTAAAAGCATAGCGTGTCTGACGCATTGGCACGGTAAGACTTGCAAGCTTAATTAGCGTGATTCATATTAAACAATTTCTTTCTGGTTCAAAAATTTTCACGGAAGACAGCGTGACTAATTAATATCTGTATTACTGTACGTATTAA
>NW_017181353.1:0-530 GCF_001652005.2 Ceratina calcarata
TCCCAAAGCCCTGAAGCGATCCCTGATCTCCCGCGGCGAGAGGTCACCAAGTATCATGGAGTCAGGATCATTATCTAAAGGTGTACCGGATAATTCGTTGATAAATGCATCGATCGTGGGTTGATGAATGGAGGATGACATACAGGCATCCCTATATACTGATTCGAATTGATCTGCGATCAGCTCGGCCTTGCCATGAGCGTCGGCAACATCCCGCCCGTCGTGCTTGAAAACCGGGAATTTACCCCTGTCAAATTTTCCGGCAAGGGAATGATATACCGGCCAGAAAGTAGGTGAAACTTTATTGAACGNTAGCTAAAAGCATTAATGCCAATGCACTGAGTCAACTTCCTGATACGGCGCCTACGCCTGATCAGCGCGACCAGGTAATCATCATTACAAAGGTACCCATGCCTCGATGTGGAAGTGTTGATCTTAGTGGTAGATCTTCTAAGTGCCACGGAAAATAGGTTACTTATTCGTTCGATGCAAGAGTCGACTTCGCTGTCACAAGCAAATTTAGAAGTTAT
>NW_017181354.1:0-529 GCF_001652005.2 Ceratina calcarata
ACGATACCGGATCGATATCCGATTCGTGATATTGAGGATTTCGCTCAATCTTTACGCGGAAAATCAATTTTCTCGACTATCGACCTTGTTAGAGCGTATAATCAGATCCCCGTCGCGACAGAGGATATTCCGAAAACGGCTATCACGACCCCTTTTGGATTATTTGAATTTTTATATATGACTTTTGGTCTGCGCAATGCTGCACAATCATTCCAGCGTTTTATGGATGAGGTAATTCGCGGATTAGATTTTTGCTACGCGTATATAGATGATATTTTGGTTGCGTCAGATTCAGAAGAAGAACATCTGAGACATTTAGAAATATTATTTAATCGTCTTAAGGAATTTAGTGTTGTAGTTAATTCTAATAAATGTGTTTTCGGAAAATCTGAAGTTAAGTTTTTAGGTTATTTAGTAAATAAGGACGGTACGCGCCCGTGTGAGGGGAAAGTTAAAGCAATAAGCGATTTCCCGGAACCGAAGACCGCGAAACAATTACGTCGTTTCTTGGGTATGGTAAATTTCTATC
>NW_017181355.1:0-529 GCF_001652005.2 Ceratina calcarata
ATGAAAAAGTGTGGAATACTTTAAACGATTTCGACTGAATGGTCAATCATTGTACTGTATCAGAATGGTTCCCAGCATAATACAGTTGTTATAGCCGGAAGCCATTTCGGAATCGCCTGTGCGAAGGTATTGTCGCAGGACGTCGAAGGGTACCAGTCGCTAGGGATGAGGAACGGCGCCTCTCAAACAGTACTATTTTATCCGGACTCGTGGTCACACAGAACGGAACGCTAGAACGATTTGACGAGAGGGGTTGCCGCGGCGCGAACTGCAATGCTCGGTTAACTCAATGCGCGCGACTGTTTGTCGCTTGATTAAATACAGCGAACGCATTACCATTGTCACCGCGTTTGAATATACGCCGCGTTGTTTTCATCGGGACACGTCCGAAAGATGCACGCTTCTGCGACAACACTCATCGACAATGAGCAATTCTTTTAACCGAGTATTTCAATGGATACGTTAAAGTCGTTCTATCACTCCGCGGTTTAATTTTCTATGAAGTATTTCTCTTGCTTTTCGATAATTC
>NW_017181356.1:0-529 GCF_001652005.2 Ceratina calcarata
ACGTTTCACGTCATGCTATGATTGACGACTCGAAACGATTAAAAATACGCCGTCTTTCACGAAACTTCTTCGTTATACAGCCAGCAGAAAATTACATAAAATATGGGTTTATGGGACTGCACGAAAACCGAATTAATCGAATGGGATTTCGATTAGGGACCAGGAAAAAGGGACTCCAAATAAAGAGGAGGACTCCAAGTGGGAGGACTTCTTCCTCAATAGTATTTACGTTTGAGGAAAGCCGACGTTTATTCTTCGTATTCGATTCGATTGCTATTGTTATGAGGTCGAACCGTGTTTGAGGCACGACAGGAGACCGAGTATGTCGATTCAAGGTCTATCTACACAGACGTAACGGTACCGTAACGTAATGGAAACGTAAAGGTATCGTAATATCAACGTAATAGGAACGTAATAGGAACGTAAGAGGAACGTAAGAGGAACCTAATGGGAACGTAATGGCAACGTGATGGAAACGAGGGTTTGACACCGAATCGACAGGCGGACTACCTGCTGTGTAGGGTCCACT
>NW_017181357.1:0-529 GCF_001652005.2 Ceratina calcarata
CGTACGAGCCTTTGTCGGATTTTCCGTACGCGTATTTACAATCCGACTCCCATTCTTTCCCCAATGCACTTTTTACGATCCCACCGGAATTTGTATTAAAAAATCGCGAACGAAAGGATTGTTAAATTTGTATACGTTTTAATAATCCTCTGCGGGCTCCGAGAAAGTTCGATGAAAAACCTGAGCTACAAAAAGAGGGTATCATACGTTCTAAGAAGGCATCAAAGTCACTGGAAGCTTTCCAGTTCTCCAGGAATTACTTTTTCTGTCCCTCCTCGAACCCGCCGCCCGTCCCCGGGTTTCTTTCTCAAAGGTTCCACCGAAATCTTTGCCCCGACATCCTGCCATTTAGGCGCGTCCTCGAGCCTCCTTTTCTTCGCCGAGCTTCCTTTCAACCGTGAAAGGACAAAGTTCCTCTCCCTAACAAGCTCAAATACCAAGTTTATCGAACCCTTAAAAATACCTTCGATCATCCAACGATCCCCTCGCCAATTTTATTGCACGTTTATCGATAAACTGTTGAATCTCA
>NW_017181358.1:0-529 GCF_001652005.2 Ceratina calcarata
ATTCACACTCTAATGTATTCATCCGATATTTTCATATCTTCAATTTCTGCGGAAAACCGCAAAATTCGTAGAAAATCGACACGTTTTCATATTTTCGACGAAGACATTAAAAAATTAATGTTGAGAGACGACCTCCAAGATGATAAGGATTCTAGATAAATTCTTGCTTCAATTTTATGTAAATAGAGGGATACATAGCTGTGACGAACCGTCACGTCTTCGACCCCGAAGACGGCCACCGATTTCGCCGCCGCGTGATACGCAGTCGCGGGCGCTACCTGCGCCGCTAGGCAGCGACCCTGCGCGCGACATTTCGCGCCGGCAAGATCACGCACCACGCGTTTAAGTACCGGTTCTTGAGCCAGGGAAAGGCAGAGTCGATTCTCGCGGACTTTATCGTCCATCACGATTATCACGCTGAGAAACCGTAGCCGAAACGAAGGTAATACGCTCAGCAACTCTCGTACCCAGTCTTTGGCAATTAGAACCATCGACTTCCCGCTCCCGCGGACGCACACGGACTTACGTC
>NW_017181359.1:0-529 GCF_001652005.2 Ceratina calcarata
CAATATCCATTTACCTTTTTTATACAATAGAGTTCAAATTTTAGTTTCGTGTCGTCCTCAATAGCTCCGATCCTGTCATAAACTCGGCGTTTACTTTCTTTATCCTTTCTTTTCTAATCCTTTTTTTAGCCTTCGAGGGCCTACCTGAAGGGAAAAACCCCGGTGTTACCGGACTTGGGACTTCTCACTTACGCGCGATCGTCCCCACCCTCTCTTTGCGTCTCGGCAAAAACAAAGTGAGAGGGTGGTTTCAAAAATCCCAAGGACCACGCTGATTGGAAGGTCAACGATTCCGAATGACCAGTCACGGTGGTTCTCAACGTTTCAAAGGGGACATTCGAAGACCTGAAGCAACGGGTCGGACACTTCGTCTAAAAACTTCGTCGAGAGAATACGTCGCGAACTTTCGACAGCCGAAAACGAACATTCGATAAAAACGCTTTGGGTACAAATGTACAGGAACCCAAGTAAACTAGATACTTTCAAATTAATTTATGAAAGCATCGGGACGCGAGTATCCACGAACCAC
>NW_017181360.1:0-529 GCF_001652005.2 Ceratina calcarata
CTTTATAGTCAATAAATACAGTTTGTGAATAAACGTTCTTTGTTCTCCGAAGCTTTCAATCTGAACTGCTCCTCCAAACACAATCTCGATCTTTGTTTGATGATCAGTTATAGTTTATTAAACTTATAATACTTAACAAAATATAATATCTATCCCTACTACTACGTATATGATTCTAAGAAATCACATAACTTTTGTAATAATTTTTTATTTGTTGTAACTTTTATTAGCCTTTTTGCATTTTTTATAAAAGACTAGAAATAGCAGCAACGTTATTTTACTTGTAAGCATTTGTGATCATTTCATAGGAAATTCCAGCAGCAACAATTTTTTTTCTAATAGCAAGTGACGTACATATATTTAATGCTTTCAATTCCATTAATTTATTTGGTAATTTAGCTTTGGACGTCAAATTAAACAGCATTCTTTAAGTTTTTAATCGGATACTTTATATTTTAACAAAACATCTCTTAGTGTTACGTCGCAAATAAGCTGTTCGTTTGACTTGCGTATTTCAATTTTTAATTAA
>NW_017181361.1:0-529 GCF_001652005.2 Ceratina calcarata
ACCTAGACATAATCCTAAACAAAATCTCATAATTCACAAATTTGATAAAAAACCATATTAAGACAAGTCTGACTAAAATTTCGGAAGCACTGAGAATTCACTAGGCGGTCCGTCGAGATACGAGAGTAAAAGAAGTAACTAGGAATGTGACACGACGACGGGGATTGGTTGGGTGGTTGAGACTCGGTGAAAGCGCCATTAAGGTATCCCCCGATCGGTCGTTGATGACTTAAGCGAATCACACGGCCCGTGGAAGTCTCCGGCGGATAAACGTAACCGTTGCTCTGCAGTGCCTCTATGTGCAACCGGGTAAATGAGAACGGGAGCCACACCGGCGGGTATATTGGCTTTGTGAAGAATCGCTCTCCAATGAAAGCGTTAACGAACCACGTCGTACCTTCACGTTCTGCTCAACTGCTCCATTCCCCGATGCTCTCCCCCCCTTCCTCACCGTCGCCTGTCTCCACCAACGGTCAAAATTTCATCCCCCTCCCCCCACACGCCAAGGAACACGCGTGCACTCGTACAG
>NW_017181362.1:0-529 GCF_001652005.2 Ceratina calcarata
TTGACACTCGCGGTCGGGACAGTCGCGGTGCATGTGTGAATTAATGAATTTTGGTATTTTTTTATCGTGCAGTCTAATTAAACGATTTTAATTGGCGGTGCTAAGTGTGCGGGATTTTTTGTGGACACAGCGGACGTGACAATCGCAGTGCATGTGATACATAGACACTCGCGGTCGGGACAATCGTGGTGCATGTGTATTCGTATGGATATTTCTTTTTGTTGCCAAGAAAAGAGCATTCACCCTCTTGACTCGGAAATCCCATAGAGCGTGTTTCGATCTACTCTTGTGGATTTAGCACAAATTATAAGTACGGTCCTGTTCATCGTTATCGACATACATTGACCGACGAGGATCAGCTGCGCGTACGGTAAAAACTCCCGCCGTTGCAAGTCGGATTGCTCGTTTCAGGGGCAAAATCGCCAAATTTTTAAACGTTAATAACTAATTAACGAAGCCCCAATCACAATTTTTTTTCTCTTGATTTTCGTCTTATTTTTGACCATAGAACACGTCCTTAAAATATTGC
>NW_017181363.1:0-529 GCF_001652005.2 Ceratina calcarata
CACGGTATAACAGCCGGCAAGGCTAAATTTAGAACTCAGCTGTTTGAATCTATCGGGATCGGAATCGATCGGACGATAGAATTATTAAACAGTTATATAATAACTAAGCGAGAGAATGTCGGTATCGAAGCAAGATGGATTGATAGATTCGCCTCGCAGTGGAGAGAAGTCGTGGTCTCACGATTCCGACTGCCGACGAATTCTTTACTTCTTAAACGTCCAGCGAAGAGAGCGTTCCTCTTGGCATCGAGATTCGTAAGAAGACTTTCAGTGCGTCGTCCCTTGAGGTAGGTTCTTTGAGAAGACTTTATACGACGACTGAAAAAGAGCTGCCAGCAGTTGTTTGGGATAGAGGTATTCTCTATCTTGAACATATTAACGCGAGAAAAAGCGAGCCTAAATTTCAATCCGCTGTTACGTTCGGTTAAAAGCGTTTGGCCATCCCAATTTCGACGTACAGTAGAATTCGCTGTGCTCGTGTCACGTAAGGGCGTGTACTTTTAAAATAATTGTTAACACTTGGAAATCA
>NW_017181364.1:0-529 GCF_001652005.2 Ceratina calcarata
GAATTACTTGGTTTAGAGGTGGAGCAAAACGAACGAACGGAAAAATGACAGTGGGGAAAAAAGGAACAGGACTGCGGGGGCGGAGGGGCGTTCATTCTCTCTCGCTTTGAGGAGGATCGGGGGTGCACGATCGAATGGACAATGATTTGACAAACCCGAAACGGCTGCGGGACGTGGCGTCGGATTCGAAATGTCCTGTGAAGCTCTCGCTATCCGCTTCGTCGTCGAATGCCGTTTCAGTCCCCGTCGCGTCGGTCGGATTTGAATCTGGCATCCAGCGCAGCGCGGCGTGGCGGACGCGTTATTGGTTTACTCGCACCACTGATTCCGGAATACTATCAGTGGTTCTCGGCCAATTCTCCCCGGCGCCCGCCCCCGCGTGAAAATCGTTAGCTTTCGCTACGGGAATCGGCGTTGCAACGCGTCAACGTCGAATATAAGCGCCCGAAATTCCATTCTCTAAGTCTTTCCAACTTAAAACGTCTGCTAATTCTTCTCGTTTCATTTTGCAAAAATAATTATTGTCCTG
>NW_017181365.1:0-529 GCF_001652005.2 Ceratina calcarata
TTCCATACGGAATATGCTCCCTCTGAAATATGCTCTACCCCTCTCCCTGTCGCCGCCCTCAACGATATGCTGATCTTTAACACCAACACCTTCCAGGGCGTGACAAAAGCTGTATATCGACAATCCAGAAGGAATCCCTACGTTCTAACCAACTGACGCTTATCTACTCTTTGTTTTCCTTCCAAGATAACATCGAGAACGGTGTACAAGCTCGATTTGACTTCTACGCATAGAAAAATGTTGCATCAAAATGCACGTTCATTCCCATTCCTTGCGAGACAATGAATTTAGTAACACGGGCAAGAACACTCTTATTGCATGTGTAACGGTATTTTGGATATTAAATGCATTGTTTATGATCAGAAAGTTGGCAGAAAAAGCGACATGAAGTTTGCGTATCGCGAGGAAAATTACTGATCGTGAACGTCACACAGAAAACCCGAGGCCAGTGAAGCCTGCGTGGGAGAGAAACGTGACCAATTTGATAAGGGATCGCGATAATTGTATTCTTACACGTTGGACCTCACAG
>NW_017181366.1:0-529 GCF_001652005.2 Ceratina calcarata
GTACATTTGCTCAAAACCAGTCAAAATGACTTCCTTGGGCAATCTAGTGTTAAAGTAAAAAAAATATATAAATGTGATAATAATTATATATTTTAAAAATGAAAATGGGTCAGGGTGGGCCATTAATTATGTCCACCATGAATATTGCCATTGTTTGTAATAACACCAAAAAATTTATACAAAACGCACTATTTAGAGAATGGCAAATTGTGATACAATCATTTTTTGCATTAGTGAAGGCACAGAGGAAATTGGCCATCCTGTATAAATAAAAGACTTACGCTTTCTTGGGTTATTTGAAGAACGTGCGCCGCTCTTTCGTCATAACTATTGATGAGATTAGTTAGAGACTGTCTCAATAAAGGTTGGATCTTGCTGTCGTAGGTGGAATAATCGAGAAGAACCGTGGCACCAGCGAGGCCAAGAACGTACGAGAGTATTTGCAAACCGGCATACTTAAAAATCAAATTCACATACATACATATACTTATGATTAAAATATAGTAATTTCAAAAATAAAGCAATTGCG
>NW_017181367.1:0-513 GCF_001652005.2 Ceratina calcarata
AAAAATGGTTGTCCTCCGCAGGTGGCCTAATGGAGATTTCCTCAAGAATTCGCATAGCGCTCAATGTGTTGCCCGAAGCGACCACAAAATCCCTTTGGATATATGTACATTGTACCGCCATAGGGTTGCACCTACTGCATTAGGCATTGATACGTTCGAAGCCATTTGCGATTCACCGATTTAATCTTTATGAATAAATTACTTGTTTTTGGTTTGAACATCGTTTAGGATACATTTTTTAGTTCCTTTTATTATGTAAAAAGTTGTTATCAATAAAAAGAGAGGGGATACATAGTTTGAGAGAAAAGTAAGCAATGTTCTACTTATACATTTCTATACTCATAACTTAAATTCCATATTGATCTTAACATCATTTTTGAATAATAACTTGTTTCTTTATTGTTAAAGTTTGATCAGTTTTTTGGACTGATAATTAAACACCAAAGAATATTCCTATCAACCAGTTTATTACACTTAAAGATAACCGTCTAGATCACTAACTGTTTAAAAAGG
>NW_017181367.1:529-1852 GCF_001652005.2 Ceratina calcarata
TAGAAGACGTACGTGAGGGAGCAGCCACCGTATTCGCGCAGTTTCCGAATACGGGACGTGCTTACGTCAGGTAACCCTGCACCTTCTGCTGCAGCTCATCCCTCACCGGGTCGCAGCCCTGTCAACCAGTCGGTGACGTGTAGCGCTGAGACTTGAGGTCCTACAGAGGCCTCCACTCTTACAAAGTGCAACGAGGAGGTGAGCAATTGTAGCAGAACACCGTTCGTTGAGCAATCAACATATACGGTTCCGGTCTCTTTTCGGAGTCATTCGAAAGACCGAAGCGGAGTGCGGAAAGCCTCCGAAATATACAGTCCACTTAGCACGCTGCTGAGTTGATTCAGCGTGCGGCTCGAACATTACCGTGAGCCCATATTTATTTCTTTGTCTTTTCGCAGCGATCGTAATAATCGGCGCCCGGACAGAAGCAGCAGGCGCCGTCGATAGGCTGCAGGACACGGAGGATACGAGGACGGCCCGCCGGACGCGAAAATTCCCGGCTACCCCGGCTCCTATCAGGTCCTCCAGGGAAGACGAATCACGTCTTAAATAAACCAGGTTTTCTTTTGTTAAATTACTGATTCTATTTATTTGAACACCCGTTCTCCCGGCCGAACCCCGTTAGGGCCACCTATCCCTAACACTAACAAACAGCCATAACATGTGACCGAGCGAACAGCAGACAATATCTAAGAAACCATTTGTAGCCGCAACATTGAGCAATATAGTACCGGTGGCAATAGTTTTAGCATTAATAAACTTGTTCAATTTATCACGATTTACATGTTGGAACAAAACATTCAGTATGTTCAGATGGCCGTTAAGCGCTACCATCTGTAAAAGTGTGACATTACGTTCGTTTCTGGTTGAAACGTTTGCTTTATTTTGAAGGAACAGTTTAACTAGCTCTAAATAACCGAATTCCGCAGATACATGCAATGCAGCCGTGGTTCTCTCGTTAATATGAAAATCTACAGATTGCACCATCAAAATCCTAACGATATCGATACAATTATTCATTACTGCATGATGCAAAGGCACGTAACAATCTTTGTCATGCATATCAATGCAAGGAACGCGGTAGCGTTCCGAAGGCAAGTTTGAGCCTGAAGATGGCAGCTTGTCGCCAGGTACCACGTCCCTTATAGTATACACGTAAATTCGTGTTCGACATTTTTGTCAATGGTTTGAGGTTTTTACAAAGTTTTATATGCTGCTTTTCAATTTAAAACAAGTCTTATTTAAAAATATGTTGTCAATACAGAAATAGATTTGAATATTCACTAGAATTTAAAAAAAAAGCCGATTTCAACATATTTTTTC
>NW_017181367.1:2216-4436 GCF_001652005.2 Ceratina calcarata
ATATTTTGGTAATTGTAGGTAAATTCAAATCAACTTATGCTCGATAAAATCGACTTTACTTTCATTTTGTTAACAAAACCTTGACAATATCGTTGTGATCGTGTTGTTTCGCAAGATCTAACGGCGTTTTCCCATATTTATCTGTCTCGTTGGCATCAAAACCTCGCCCTTCTACAAAATACTTAACAATATCTGTCCTCCCATTTGCAGCGGCAATGTGTAACGGACTCTGACCATCGAAGTTCTTAACATTCGTACTTAAATCGTACTTAAGGAGAAATTTCACGATTTTGAGATTCGGTCCCTTGGCAGCAAAATGTAATGCAGTCCATAAATTAGTATTTCTAGCGTGTAGGTCGGCTCCTTTTCGAAGACAACTTCTTAAGTCCTTGAAACATCCCTTTTCTAATGCTGCAAACATTCCTTGTTGATTGACGATAGTGATAAGGCTTTGACTACGTTTATTTCTCACTTTCAAATAATCATCTTTCGTCGATTTGCCAATTTGTTTCTTATTTTCCATTGTATTCTCGAAGACAAGTTCTATAGCATTCAAAAGAACATTTAACGAGGGATTTGATGACAATGTATTGGTTATAGTATTGTCGTGTGCCAAATGATTGCGCAAGGATCTTCCAGTTAACGAAGGAGAGTTATCGTCCAAAAGGAATAAATTCTTTTCTAGGTAACCTTCGTAACCTAGAATCGACATTATATCTAAAACAAGCATTTCAATCACTGATTGCAACTTTTTTTTGGTCTTATAAAAAAATAGGTCATCAGTTGAATTTTCCATCAATTTATTATCGGTTAAGACGTTATTTAATTCAGTTAATTTTAGCCGAAGAACATCATTATATATTTCTTTTGTAGTATTCCAATTTTCCTTTTGTGTAGACTCAAAAGTAACAGAGACTTTCTCTTTTAATTTTGTTTGCAAATCTTTAATCCACTTAATTTCTGTTTCGTCTTCGATAATGGAATAAATTATACCGAACACAGTATTAAAATGGTCCGTTCTACAGGGAATCGAGTTCAACAATTTAACGATTTCTTGAAGGTCACACGATTCTGTTCGAGGCGGTATGCTGTACAATCTCTCAGCAATTGATTTAATTTTATTAATAGTATTACTGTCTTTGTCACTGATATTAAAATATTGGATGAGGCTTTTTAACATATGAAATTCCCTCAAGTAATCAAGTTGTATGTCGCTCGATTTATTTTTCAACCTTTTGATTATTTCAGATATTTTCTCGAAAACCTCTTCCTCGACTTTGGTCTTTTCAGTGGTCTTATTTAGTTCTTCGACAAGAATCTCAAGCTCATCGAACTCCGTTGTCTGGAACTCTTTTTCGATTATATCAAACTCATTGCCAGTCTTAAAGAACGCTTCTGCAACTTCATCCAAGTACTTACTGTTCTTAATTTGTAAGCATAGTGCCTTGATGACTTTCATTTTCTCCTTGTGAAGCATAGTATTGACCATATTGCCAATTTTCTTAATATTACGCTGGACACCGATAAAAAATTCATTCTTATTTTCTTCGATTTCTGTTCTTCTCGCAAGTGATTGAGCATGTGACAGTGAGTTACGCAGACCCATAAGGACTTTTCCCGTGTTTTCAGGTAACCACTGTAGCAGGAATTCGTTCGTACAATCGGATAACTTTGGAGACATTAAAGTATTTTTTAGATGTTCCCCGACGACTTGTAAACTTCTTATGATGGTCAGTTTTCCCTGTTTATTCAGAACCTGTACAGAATCAATCGATGAGGCCAGTTGTAAGTAATCCTTCATTTTTTGTAAAGAGTAGATGTCTTTAATTTGTTGATAGTCGGTGTACAATTCTTTGAATTGAGGATAATTATCGATTATTTTTGCAACAATTTCCGGCCGTGCCCCTTTTGGGAGATGAGTGAACATTTCGGGCTCCTTTTCGTTCCCGAGTACTTCTGCAAAGCTCTCCAAATAATCAAGCACTTTGCTTTTGTTTAATACGACTCGATAATAGAAATTCAGTTCTTGTTGTTTCTCATGTGAGGAAACGAAACTAATTAAGCAAAATTCTATTTCTTCCCAAGGGATCTTATCATATGTCGATCTCAATTGCTGTTTTAAGATATGTACATTTTGCGCAATAAATTTTATTACGAACAGAAATTTATCATCTACTTTCTTCGTGTTCGGATATTCTGTCTTTAGTAAAATTATATCTC
>NW_017181367.1:5223-6339 GCF_001652005.2 Ceratina calcarata
GTATATACTAAAGTATTTGAAATAATTTGGCACATACGATATCGATATCGATAATTCTTAAGGTACCACAAGTAAAATTTGAAAATACTTCAACGACATGTACAGTTCTTATATGTAACAGATTTATCATAAATAGGGGTCACAAAAGTATTCGAACGATACATTTAATTGAGATTCAAATTGAATAATTCAAAGTTTTAATACGAAGTTGAACTGCCTTTTGCTCTTATGACCGCCGGAAGTCGATTTCGCATTGAGTAGACTAACTTACAGATAGTGTACATTCGAGTACATCGTACAGGTTTCTTAATCTGATGATCAACGTGGGAAATAAGAGATAGTAAAACCGGAAAGTGGAAACACAATTAAATCTTGACCTTACTTAACTTGAAAAATGAGTAATAACATTCTTTCTCGATTAATACGCAGCTACCTAGATAAGATATAAGGTAAATGTCAAATTTCTAACATAGTTTTAACGTGACAAACATAAATAAACATAACAAAAAATGCTTTTAATGTTTTTTGTATTGTCATGCATGATACGTTGTATACGCTATCAATGGCTCGTAAATATTCAAGTACCGAACTGTAACACGTTTGATGCTTCCATCGCGTTTATACGCTTCTCATTAAAAATACGAAAATGGTCGTTTTCGGCCTCGTGTTATGAAAAGTACTATTGTGTCTTTGAAATCCTTAATTTCGTACGCACGTATTTCGGCCCTTGGTACACAAAGTACTATTTCGGTCCACTTTATAGGCGCCGAAAATGGTCGTTTTCGGCCTCGTGTTATGAAAAGACACTTTTACTGTACAGAAAGTTCGGACAGTGTTTAGAAGCGTGTGTTTTTATGACAATGGAAAAGGTGAATTGCGATATCTGTTTACTAAAAAAATGTGAATGACAACATTCTCGGAGCGAGCATAATTATGATTACAGCAAGAAACATAAAACAGGGCATTAAAAGCCCCATTCTGTACAATTAGTCACGTTCGTAGATATGCCTAACCAGATCACATAAATTATTTAACTATTAGTATTAGGAGTATAAATAAGTTTCCGCCGTTTTTTATCAAAAATTGGGCATTTATTGTGAAAGAACGGTACATAAT
>NW_017181367.1:6615-10534 GCF_001652005.2 Ceratina calcarata
CAAGAAAAAAATTAAATATTCTTCAATTGAATCTCAAATTTAGAAAACAAATAAATAATATGCTAACTTTATTCATGTTCACCGCATATTATGCAAAGTATTGGGTTCTCGAAGGTACATTTTTCACACACATATTTGTTGCATTTGAAACAGTGGTTTTGTTTTCTTTGCAAAAACCTATTTGGCACCTTTTTCGCATTTGCACACGAGAATCCGAACTTGAATTTGTTGACGTTTTCTGTATATTTTCTTTTTCTTCCTGTTGCTCATGTTGAAAATCTTCGACAAGTTCTTCAGCTAATTGGAATAAAAATTGTTGTCTAGAGATTTTTTCGCCGGTTGTTCCTGTGTATAAAACCCATGAATTGATAATTGCACTATAACTTGAAATTTTTACTGTAATACTCGCTTGGAGTAGAGTGAAATTGGCTATTCATGCGGCAGCCAACAACAAATATAGCACAATGCAGCAAAATATATCACGCAATAAGAAAAATGTCCAATACAGTGGTTTTGTATCACAAGAAATACAAATCGAGATACAGAATCTTTGCACGGGTCAAATGACCCCTTGCGGTAGTTAGGGCAGATTACATATATTTCTCGGTAAAAAAATTAACAAGAGAGGAGTACATCTTGAAAAATACATTCGATGTATTTCTTAATAAAAGTCGTAAAGGCAAATGGCGATGTGATAATGTTATTTTCAAGAAATTCCGACAAAAAGTTTAAAATGGGTCATTTGACCCGTTATGGTAGGTTTAGTGTTAGGCACACTGTGACCTTACTATCGAAGATATAGGGATAGATAATGGATAGTTCAGGAATGACACAAATATTTTGTGCTCCAGTCTACAATTCATATATTCTTGGATATATGTAATTATTTACCAGTTGTGCTTACACAGTAGTCCTGTCATCAGTCTGCGAGGGTCGGTGGTCTCGGCACTGACTCTAATCGTTCACGGAACTATATGCCGGAATGTTATACTATAGGCAAGTGCGTTCGTCCCCCGGGTAAACTGTTTAAGAATCAATTACGATTCAAGGAATCTCTGAACGATGTCTTGGACGGACGTCGATACGGACAGAACTGGCGACCCCTGAGCCGAAAATCGAACTGCCATGCGTGTCCCCATGGCCGGGTTTTATAATCTAAAAGATTTCATGTCAGCGCCCTATTTACTTTAATCATTTCGACATGTCCTGGATTTCAGGTGCATATGAGATCGATGATTTACTTACTTATGTCGAAATGATTAGTCGCCACATTTCGATACTCACTTACTGTCGCGGAGCGTGTATGTTACGAAAGTAGCAAATGAAAAAGAGCACAGCCCTTTAATGGGGACCTAACAAGTCTGAAGGTGGCAGTTTGTCGCCGGGAACCACGTCCCTTATATACATGTAAATTCGGATACATACCCTTATTAATTAACACATCTGCTTTCTGATTTTATGGCTTTGTGGTCTATTAATAATAGTAGCTGATAGAATGGTAAGCGTACTTTTGCTGTATTGTCCTGCAAGTTTACATTGATTTCATTGAGCATTGGTTTATTTGGATTTATCTAAAATTAGCAATTTAACTAAAATTGAAATTTGACGATTTTATTTATATACAGTCGCCTATGTATAGTCGTTTCACATTAGCTCCCTGACGAACTGAGCGAACGTCTAAAACGGGGCACTCCAATCCAAGCCTCACGGTGGTCTCGATAAAGACATTCCCGAGACTTCAAAGCGAGAGTTGTGTCCCAAAGACTGGCCTCTTCTCGATCGAGAATCGTTCAAAGACGCGGCTGTGTTTTGGTCCTCGGCCCTCCTACTTGGTGTTGCAAGTTTTCCCCTATCCGCCACCGTGGGACGCGTCAACGGGAAGGTTTAACACCTTCCCTATCTAGCGCTGGCAGACGGTTTTCGTGACCAGAAGCGGTCGCGTCAACTCATGCAGGCCACCGGCACGACACTCTCAGATGATCGTTACATACGACTCGCGTAAGCCATGAGTGTCCACAGTTTCGCAGGCAGTCGACCACCTGACTCACGCAGGTCACGGTTGTCGGAACGCAGGCCGTGAACAACGCCTCATGAGCGGTCTATTCGCAGCAACGAACTTGTGCCTAAATACGTTCCTAATCGATGGGCGGTCAATTAGTAGTCGACTCGCACAGACTAAGGTCGCGATGTTCGCCGACAAAGAGTAATCGTGGGGGAATCCCTTTCTCTTTATACATATATAATACATGTTTGCAGAAATCGAATGAGTAAACCAGAAACAATGAAGATAACCGATATCTGTCAGATCATGATTAATTTTAACATAGCTACATTTACTACAAGATAATACAAATAGAGATAAAGAGTACAAAAAAAGTTAGGGATTCCCCTAGAGGTTCTCGCTTCTTGAAACTCTTCTATCTTACGGTCTCTGACAGCCGAGAACACTCCAGTTGTTTTATACAGGGTGACCCATAACTAGTGTTAGGTCTTTAAATGGGGAGGAGCTGAGGTGATTTTAAACAACTTTTTCCTTTAGAAATAAGTTATCTAAGGCGTAGTTGTCGAGTTATTAACGAAAAACCTGAACCAATTAGAGCGCTCATAAAGCAGAAGCACTTGGGAGCGACACCTGCCTTTGACACTGCCGCATCCGTATGCCATGCTCGTGACGAAACGTAGGGTTAAAACAAAACACAAATGCAAGAGCAACTAAGAAATTGATTAAATATCAGAGAAAGGAAAGCAATTAGTCGTTAGTGATGTTCACTGAATAGATGCAACATATTCCATGAGATAACTAATAACTTTATAAATCACACAGTAGCTAAAGCATAAAAAATGGGAAAACAATTAGAGTTGAACTTAGTCGTTCGTCTTTAAGTTCACCTGCTCCTAGAAGAATTTCAATGAGTCAATGTGCCTAAGCTTGACACTCGAAAGTGAAATGCTAGGTTCATATAATAATGACACTTTAAACACGAAGTGCATGACTTCTTTAATTTGATAGGCTAGGAAAAGACACAGAAGCCTATAACGTTTATCAAGAGATTTATCTAAAACTGGAAGAGATATCAGTGTCGAATCATCGGAATACTTTACATAATCAATTTCATGTGATATTAGCTAGACTGGGAAGGTATGAAGAAGCTTTAAAAATGTACAGGCTAGTGTTGAAAACTGTAAGAGCATACTCGGAGTAAATAATTTACAAACTTTACGTGTTTAAAGCGATATAGCTCTTGTTCTAGCTCACCAAAGTAAACTTAAAGATGCTTTAAAAATCCTTCGAGTAGTAATTGATTTTTGGCACTAACCATCCCAACACTTCAAGAATGTGAATTATCATTTCCAACATAATCTTTAAATAAAACATCAGAAGGCGATGAAACATTATCAAGAGTTAAGTCTACCCAATGTGACCGCTCGGAATTTAAATGATTTTTGGTAATTTCTTTTTAAAAGAAGTATTCCATGGAATTTTTTAGAACTTTATGGAGTATTTGTCTATGATTGAAATGTACGAAATTATTTTTTAGCACTAAAATAACGAAAGACGACCGAGTTATGCGCTATCTGCCGAGACGCCAAAAAAAGTGCCTTCACTGCTGCAATGATGCAGGTCGCTACGATGCCTGAAAAAAAAAAACATCCTGTTAAACTAGGTTTTCTTTATTGAATGAACTAGGATATCTAAGAAATGTTAAGGTCTGACAAAATGGCGGTGTTTTACAAAAATTTTTCGATTTTTTTTCTTACAAAAATTGTCGTTTTTTCGTTGCCAAAATTACAATTTTCATCCAATCAAGAATATTCTCGTTCACTTCACAATAAAGCATATCCAAAACACTGTTAAAATTCCAGGTCAATCGGACAATTGGTCTTTGAATTAGAGCTGCAGCAAATTTGAAAAACACTG
>NW_017181368.1:0-529 GCF_001652005.2 Ceratina calcarata
TATGTAATTTTATCTATTATACTTGTTTCATAAATTAAAAGAAAGTCTGGATTATATGTAGAGTTAATCAATTTTTCTAAAGATCTGAAGAAGCGTGAAATTGATTTCGATAAAGGAAACTGTATCTCGTGCACGTTATTGGAGTCATTAGTTCTTTAAGGAAGAAACTGAAACTGGGAAGAGAAAATACTGGTTGCGCTTTCACAATAATTAGATTAGTTGTGAAATAAAGGGAACTGCAAGAGCCTAACAAATCGGGTGAAGTCTATTTTTTGCGCCGCAGGCTAGAATCTACGTTCGCTTGATACAGCTGTAATATCATTGTCCGACTTCGATTCATGACTGTGTGAATATTCACTCGGGCTTCGGGTTATTATTCCGATATTCCGCGTAAATAGGAGAACCTTTCTATTTGCTTTCGTGTCTTCCAAAATGTTTTACGTGCTAAAGATAGCCCAGAAACATTTATTTCTACCGATAAGGTGAAGAGAAAATAGTGATAATCAGTAACTTCAGCTAAAATAGAAAA
>NW_017181369.1:0-529 GCF_001652005.2 Ceratina calcarata
ATATATATATTTTATTTACAGTAAACATGCACATGTTACCATGCTTAAATCACATCTTTGTTCAATAAATGAGTTTTCTACTGCATGCATAACACATATACATGTGCTAATGTATCTCTATTTTTTAAATTTAGTTTGTAATTTTGCACCTGATAATATAATTGAATTCATAATACCTTTTTCAATTTAAGTATGAATCATTTTGATCATAAGAAACTCATTTATTATTATTATGAAATATCTTATTATGAACGATGTAATAAGGGACGTAAACATTGTGTATGGCACTCAAAATAAAACAAAAAGTACTTTGGTGGCATAAGTCTGAAACCAACCTATCTATGAACTGTGTACATGTTACTCTATCCGACATGTGATGTATTGATGTACTAAACCAGGAAGAAACTGAAACCAAATACAAATTTCAAATGACAATATTGTGTATAAGAAAATAAATAAAACTTGCAAATAAAAAACACATAACAGAAACTATTAAAATGAAATGAACAAAATTTAATAGCCTTCTGAT
>NW_017181370.1:0-529 GCF_001652005.2 Ceratina calcarata
TATCATTGATAAAACAACATAGAAAATGGAGCTAATGAATACTTAGCCGATGAAACGGCTGATAAAATGAAATCTCGCGTTATCCAGTTGCTCGACATCTACCATGCTTCTCATTTTATATTTCCAGTTTATGCCGGCATTTTTTATTCCCTTTTTTTTGGTCACAGTTAATCATCGGGCTCTTTTATCGCGGCCGGCACCGATGCGAAAGAGGTCTTGAAATAACGTGTCGTGACCTCGATATGCCAGCCGGCTTGCTGATTCGCTGGTTGGCTCGCGGCCCGATTTTCCTTCCGATATCTTCCCGTTGCACCCTCGAAAACTCATCCCCCTCGCTCTCTCGCTCATCGTTCCCGCGGATGCCTCCCCGTCCCGGATAACTCGCGAGTTTCAACGTTCCTCGAGATACGCTTCCTACGATTATTCGTTATCAACGATAACAATGGTCATTGTCGAGTTTCGGAACTCGTACTGCTAAATCTCTTTTATATTTTATTAAAATCTTAGGTAGTGAGTATAATTAAATAGT
>NW_017181371.1:0-529 GCF_001652005.2 Ceratina calcarata
CAGATACTTTAATCGGTATGGCCAGTAATAATTAACGGACAAGCTGAAACTTTTACTATAGAATAAACTAATGAACCAACCACCAACCAACGGACAAGGAGACAAAAATTAAAGAGTTAATAATATTCGAAAGCCATAACACGTACCCAGAAAGGAAGGTGGAATCAGAATAATTACAAATTCCGTGTACCATCTGAGAGCATGGCAAAGTCTGTAACAACATATCAACAGAATAAAAATAGAACAAGATTAAGGAATAATTGGTAAAATATTAATTCTCCACAAGCCTTAGAAATGCTAGGAAGGGAATCTATGTTGAACTAAAAGATAGAACAATAGCTATTTTAATATAGTACAGAACTTGGTGGGTGTCAAACGATTTATGCTCTATTTTCCATAACTGGGATACTACAAAATTACTAATTTTATCTGACTTATCTAGCAAACACACTGCAAGACCAACTAATAATAATAAAAGCGGCAACAGTTAATCCTTGGTAAAATACGTGGTTCGTTAATCAAGATTCTC
>NW_017181372.1:0-529 GCF_001652005.2 Ceratina calcarata
CTTTAATTATTAACTAGTTATGTATAATTTTAATATATCTAACATTTAGCTAGCTTCCAGGAGTTTAACATGTTTTCAAGTTTCTCTTTTTCCCTCTCGTTGTTAACGTATTCGTGAATTTCCGCAGGGAAGATGTTCCGTTCGAAATTTTCTCATGTTTGGCATGAAATATGGAAACAATATTGTAACTGCAGCGCTGATACGTGAAAAGACAATGCGGTCTCTAGTGGGAGTAGAATATGCATGAAAGCCAACTTTTCTTGGCACTACTCCCTTCATGTTTCGGATGTGCTAGCGTATGAATACGTTTAATATTTTATATGTAACAATGTTTCATAGTCAGTTGTTGATGAATAGACGACGGATTTTTATGGAAAATAAAACTGCTGTTATGTTAATTTAAACAATAAAATCTGGATTCAGATTCATTTTACTCTTCATAAATGTCCTGAATTCCAGGTTTTGAAAACTTATTTATATATATAAAAGTAAGCCTGATTAATAAAGAGTTTGATAGAGATTCGATCAG
>NW_017181373.1:0-530 GCF_001652005.2 Ceratina calcarata
ATTTGAACAGCGATCTTGACGAGACTATTTATATGCGTGTCCCTGATGGTTTGATTGTTGACAACAAAAATCTTAAACGTTGGAAGAGTTAGTTGAAATTTTCAAAGCAAAATTCGATATAACCACGAGCGACCTAAAGATCTTCGTCGGTATGGAAATTTCATACGTTAAGGATGGTATTTTTATAAGCCAGGCGAATTATATCAAAAGAGTTTTGCAGAAGTTCAACATGGAACAAGCGCATTCCATTAAAACGCCAGCTGATCCACATGTANTGCTGACCGTGGGTGTATCTAGTAGATTCCTGGACAATCACGACGAATCTCATTGGCGTGCTGTGAAGCGAATATTGCGTTACATAAAGGAAACGCAACATTTCGGACTGTTGCTCTGTTCTAAGCGTGAACCAGAACCGCTCGTCGGATACTCGGACGCAGATTACGCTACGGATCTCGATACGCGTCGATCCACTACCGGATATATTTTTATGCTAAACGGCGGATGCGTAGCGTGGTCCTCGAAACGACAAG
>NW_017181374.1:0-529 GCF_001652005.2 Ceratina calcarata
TGTTTGGAACCCTTAAGTACGTCCGAGTAAGAGGAACCCGGTCTAAGTATACCCGAGGGGTGTAACTGAGAACCCAGGGGTTCCGAGAAGGAAGGCTTAGGGTCGCTTGGCCTTAAGTACGAAGCGGGTTGGTCCCTTTGTCTGAGGTATTTTTCTGAGGAAGAGCAACCCGAGAAGTGTGGCTGCCTTTGCAGTTTGCACACTTAGCGGGCAAGTCCCTGGATTTTTTGCATTCAGACGAATGATGGTTTTCACCGCATTTGACGCATCTAGGCGTCAAATTGCAATTCGAAGCCGAGTGGCCAAACGCTTGGCACCTGAAGCACTGCGTGTACCTTTTATTTGAAAAGAATTTTTCCCAATGAACTCTAATGGAAAAAAGATACCCAATCTTATTTACTTCGCCGAGATTGGTACCAGCCAGAAAGTTGACTCAGCGGAGACAGTCCCAAATTACGCAGTTCCTCGACTACTTCGGTTACAGGAGTAGCTGGCAGCCCCCTCAAGGCAACACTGAGCACTTTTTCAG
>NW_017181375.1:0-528 GCF_001652005.2 Ceratina calcarata
TTTAGTATACAATAGTGTTAAAATAGTGTAATAAAATTCTATTATAAATCTCGAGTGAATAGATTTTCGTTTAGTCGTAAAAAATTATATATGATTGAAATTTATCAGTTCTATTTTTAATAAAATTTAAAATAAGGAAGATGAAAATAATGATGTCGTGCGTAAACAGGAGCGTCACGTTCACTGGCCGAATGTGGCTAGAATTTTCTACTCATTTCGGGGCCGTGCTATTGGGGTTCGATAATTCGGGATGACTCATAGATCAGATGCCAGCGTAAGCCGGATTTACATGCGCCGCGGCGTGTCCGGGCTAATCGATTCCACTCGCGGATTCCCGTTGCATTTTAATGATCGTCCAGAGCGGTGACACACTGAGAATTAAGAATTTCAGCGCACGGCCTGACTCGTCAGAATTACCGTTTCCTAATCGATTTTCGAGAATCGAAATTGTGAAAGCTATTCCAGTGAACAATTGCAGTATTTCAACAACCAAATATTCAAGTTTAATTAACACTAGAAAGACTGAAA
>NW_017181376.1:0-528 GCF_001652005.2 Ceratina calcarata
AATGACAATTGGAGTTAGGATATCCACGCAGCAAAACCACCCCTAATGCAACTGGCACCCAAATCGATACAAAGGAATCAACAATAGCTGAGTAAACATAAGCGAGATCTTTCCCTCCTCTGCAAATACTTAAACGTTCTCGACTCCCCCTCAACGAATCCTCGTCGCTTCCGTTCGTCATCGCCAAATAAATGGACGGATTTACTCGTCATTGTATGAAAGCTTGACAGTGCGACTTTCTTAACGTTTATACGAATCGTAGGAATAGACTTGCAAATTGTAGTAATCGTGACTAGGGTGGCGTTGTCAGTACCGACTGGTCGACTTCGTCGGAATTGGTTAGGGAACTAGACGAACGACCCTCTTATCTCGGGCAATTTGTCGCCAGGGACGAATTGTATTGGCCAATTTTAGTGCCGATGCTTTCCATTGCTACGTATTACGTTTCCAATCTAAATGACATACATAAATTCCGTCTGTGAATCCATGCGAATCAGCTACTTAATATTGACTTAAATAAAGTAGAAC
>NW_017181377.1:0-528 GCF_001652005.2 Ceratina calcarata
TAAAGTAGCTGAGAATTCTTTGATGTGCATCTCCCAAGAATTGGAATCTAAACACTCTAATTCTGAAGAGAACGAGAAACTAATTGAAGAAAATATAACTCTTATTGAAAGTAATCAAGCACTTACCGAAAAAATAAATCTCCTGGAAAACCGCATTGGAAAATATGAAACTGCCACAAATACTCCTCAGCATCCTATTTCAGTTAATAATGATAACACGTCCTCACCTATAAACAAAACTTCATTAGACACCCTTTTACAAGCAATCAATAAGAACATTGAACACAAAATCAACGACTTAAAATCTGAAATGATCTCATTGGTCAATAGTAACATAAATAAAACCCAACCTACCGTGCAACTCCCCCGCTCTGCTTCCTTTTCACAAAACTCTCCAAATACTCTTAATATTGATAACCAGCAAACACACAACTCTTTTTCTCCTCAATACTCCTCTGAAACATGGACAAAAATAGTTAAACGCAAAAATAAAAAAATGGCAACTGCTTTGTCTAATGAAATAAATAA
>NW_017181378.1:0-528 GCF_001652005.2 Ceratina calcarata
TTTAATAAATGTTAATTCCGTCGATTAAACCACCAAGAATTTGAATTTGCAAATGCCAATGGCCAATCTTATTCAAAAATCAATTCGTTGGAAAACGAGATATACTATTTGAATCGAGGATCGCGTAAAACGGTGATTGCTAGTCCAGAAAACCGTAAACGCTTAATCGCGTGGGCGTCGCGTCGCGTCGCGCAGAGAATCGAGGGAGAAGCGAAGAACCGGACGTCGCAATCTCGACTCCCATCCCGGCGTCCCGCCCAAGAACCCTCTTTCCTTTGGCCACTCGACGTCTGCCATTGTGATGGTAATATACGCTTCCTCGTACGCTAGTCGGATTTATTGCCCAGTCATTCGAGAATTAGCTTCCCTCCGTTCGCGAAAACCTGCTACTGCTCTTCGCGGAGAAGAATAGAAAAATATTTTTAGGTGCTCGATCTTTGAAAGATCGTCTCAAGTTATTCCCCACGATTTCACTAAATAAATGTAGATTTTATATGAAATAAATTAGTCGTCAATTTAAAAATGAAA
>NW_017181379.1:0-528 GCF_001652005.2 Ceratina calcarata
AATTATTATTATTATTATTAGTATGAGAGTCTTGGAAGAAATCAGGTGAACTTTTGAACTTTAGAGACAGACTGAGTGCGTTCACCCTGAGTCCATTAGGGCGTTAATTAGCCAGATACTGAGAAACGGTTTTCATTAATGAAAATTGTTCACCCTCTGCCGATAATTCAACACAGACGATTCACGGTTCTGGAACCGGTTCCGTAGCGTGGACCACGGCTGGACGCCGGGTCTAGGAGAAAGGCGTTCATTCACGAGACCCGCGAACAATAAATTATTGTCGTCGCACTCGAACAATCAACTATAGGTAAATTGGAAACCGGACGGAACAATGGAATTTACGCTATCCTCGATTACGTGGCGCATTGTGTTACACAAGGGTTGTAAACTAAACCGTCGATGAGAGATACGGAACTCGGTTGGGACGAAAAATTTTCTGCCTTTTTCCACAGATTACGAACAGGAAAATGTAATTTAATAGAACGATCAAATTCTGTTTTAATTAGACTGCATGGACTATTATAAATC
>NW_017181380.1:0-528 GCF_001652005.2 Ceratina calcarata
TCCTTTCGACGTACCTTCGGCTTAAACGCATATAGGTCGACTTGTATACTACATACGTATGAACAACACATGTTTTCGGCCTTAAAACACTTGAAGAATATGTATTTCAACGGAAGCAACACGAAAATCAACCTGGAAGGTGGAATTCTGAGGTATAGATGAGGATAAATTTATAGTCCCTTTTTAGGTACCTTCGGCTTAAGAGCATATAAGATGACCTGTATACTACATTCGTATGAATAACACTTGTTTTCAGCCTTGTTACACCTGAAGAATGTGTACTGCAACGAAAATAACACGAAAATCATCCTTTAAAGTGGAATTCTGAGGTATATTTGAAGATAGGATTAGTGGTTCTTTCGAGGTACCTTCGGCATAAGCGCATATAAGTCGACATATATACTACTTACGTATGAACAACACTTCTCTTCCGCGTTAAAACACGTGAAGGATATGAATTTCAACGGAAAGGATACTGTTCGAGAATAATCTCGAATGTTCGCGAAGTCGATGCCCTTCCGGTCGCGC
>NW_017181381.1:0-528 GCF_001652005.2 Ceratina calcarata
CAGGTGCAATGGTTGCAGAAGCTCCATTGGAACCAGCAAGTCACGGCAGAGACACATGAAAAGAACATGGAATTCGTTCTGTGAGGATTGGATTAAGCTTATAAGTCGACTTCTATCTCACATATGTATGAAACATACCTGTTCTCCACGTGAGAACACTTGATGAAGCTGTATTTCAACGGATGCAACCCGAACATTTAGCTGGACAGCGGAATTCTGAGGGATACTCAGGGATATAGGCGCCATTTCGAGGTACGTTCGGCTTAAACGCTTATAAGTCGACCTGTATCCTACATATGTATAAAACAGTCCTGAATTCCTCTTGAGAACACTTTAAGAAGGTGTATTTCAACGAAGATACCCCGGGTAAGAATTGGAGAAGATATAGAATCCGTGGAATTACACAGATTCTGCGATGCCTCGCTCGCGGCATGTTCCGCCACCGCATATATACGTGTCATCGCAGCCGATGTAAGCGTGCATACCTCGCTGCTAATGGCAAAAACGCGAGTTGCTCCAATTAAAACG
>NW_017181382.1:0-528 GCF_001652005.2 Ceratina calcarata
CTATAGACAATCAGAATGAGGAACACACTCGATTTCTGATATTCGCTTCCGATTCTCAATGCAATCCGGCTCGAAGGACCAAAATGTTAGGGATGGTGCTCTAAACTAAAGCGCTTATGTTAAAAATTGGGGTACAACAGTTACAAGAGAAAATACATATATATTTCTATTTAAAATTTTGAGTTGGTAATAGTTTACTATTTTTCGTTACAATTGAAGTTTAGAGATTTAATACTTTACATTTATGCATGTGACGTCACGAAGATTAAGAATGGTCCCCCCTTGTCATACGGTGTCACACATTATTGACCCCATCTCTCCCCTTTAATGTGCGAAGTACTTTATGGATGGCCCTTATCCAGTGCTGCAAGAATCATTCCCTCACGCGGGGTAGTGAGGATAAACTACCAATGGTGGGAGTGAAAAAGGGTATGGGCCTCTCACTCCCACCATGGTCGCGTTGTCCCCACTTTTAGCCCGAGGGAATGGTTCTAGCAGCGTTGTTCCTATCTCTATACAGGTTGAGTC
>NW_017181383.1:0-529 GCF_001652005.2 Ceratina calcarata
GGGATTGACTTAGCGATGGCTGTTTGGATAGATTTTTCTAGTGTATCGAGACCTTCGTCAATTTCTTTATTAGAAAGGTTTCTGTTGATAGGGATATGAAGGTTTCTGACTTCTGTGGAGGCTGTTTTTTTGAACGATTTCCAATTTGCCATGGAGAAATTTGGGGGTGTTTGGGGGCAATCTGTACAACGGATGTGAGAGGTTCTCAAGGGATACTGTAAAAAGAAGTGCGTTGTGATCGCTGTCAAAGGGGAGTGTTCTTAAGTGGTTGTTACTAAGGTTGTGAAAAGATAATCTGGAGTCATGGATGCACAGGTCAAGATATGAGTTCCCCGTAGGGTAGGAAGCGGTTTCTGAGTGACGGAGTTGAGCTTTGTATGCTNGTAATAATTGTTTGGGTTGGTGAGTTTTAGTTCGCATATTATGGAATCGAGTTCAGGGATGAATTCTTTTTTATAATTGCCTGGCGCATACGCTGATATAATAAATAGGTTGTCTTTGTTATTAAGAGGGACTTTAATTATGGTGG
>NW_017181384.1:0-528 GCF_001652005.2 Ceratina calcarata
AAAAAAAAAAAGTATCTCGGCTCGCCTCAGATTTACATATAAATACAGGCAAAAGATTTCTACCGATCCTACAGCAGGACAACAATTTCAGAGAAGAGACAGACCGAGGGTGCAGATCAGTTCCAGTCCCTAACGATTTCTCTTTCATTATTATGGTCAATCCCCACAGTGTGTGCGATGTGGTGCGGCGCGGCGTTTTTCGAGCCGACCGTGAAAATTTACCGGCTCGACCAGGCCCAAAAATCAAACTTTCAGCATATACTAACAGCATGTACAAGCTGGAGACTTCGAGTTGCCCCAGAGAAATTGTGTTGAAACTTAGGAGATCGATGACCAAGAGTACGGGTTAAACCACTCACTGTTCACTTTCAAATAGGTTTTTAAATCCCAGAAAGTTGGTTTTATGGCCTTTTACGTCGATCCTGGAAAACTTCGCAGCCTGCAATCTTTTTTCCGAACGCCGCATACGAGCTTTCTGTAGGAAAGTCTTTCAGCTTGCAAATAACAAGTATAGTAATATACTAATAT
>NW_017181385.1:0-528 GCF_001652005.2 Ceratina calcarata
TGACTGTTTTTTGACACGACAATGACGCGCGACGAATCTAAGATGGGGGACGAGATTTTCGCAAATCTGACTTGAGATTCATAATCTGCGACCCAAAAAACCATCCTATACTAAATTTGTCATGAATCCGTTGATTTTCAAAAATCTTGTCTGAAGTCTTGGCTCCGCCATCTTGAATTTTGCAAATTTGACTTGAAATTCGTGATCAGCGACCCAAAAAACCCCCGTGTAACAAATTTGGCTTTAATCCGTTGGTTTTGTGGAAAATCATCAAGAGAGACTTAATGTTTTTGGATGATTTTCCAAATCGAAAGTTTTTGATGATTTTTTAAAAACCAACGGATTTATGTCAAATTTGGTATACGGGGGTTTTTTGGGTCGCTGATCACGAATCTGAAGTCAGATTTGACTAGTCTCCAACAAAAAATTATATACGACCTCTACAATATTGTCCATTGCATGATTCATCTTAATTACAGTTTAACATTGAATCACATTAGAAATTCTTATCAGGATTATTTCTAAACT
>NW_017181386.1:0-528 GCF_001652005.2 Ceratina calcarata
GAAAAACTATTATCACCACTGGACGGCCCCCTTCGTACTGTGCAACTTAGTTCGAAAAAATATTTTTGTAAAATTTATAGTTTAGAAAATATTTGAGGTGATAATAGTTATTGCCCCACCCTGTATACTGTCAGTCACCGGCGACTGATGCGGTCTGAATGAAAAGTTCAGTGTCACTCATCGATATTTACACACTGACATGGCACTTAAGTGTCAAAATGATGACTGTGCTTGATGTGTTGATACAGTTTTCTTAATATTTGACATAAAATTGCTTAACCCTTCCGTTACAGCAGCCCGCTCCGCCGAAGAATCGTCCGTGAACGTTGCCTCTTCCATTTGAACGACCGCTTGACATTCTGTTTACACTTCTGTAAGTGTTAAATAACAATTTTTTTGTCGTATAATATAATAAACATTTATGCAAATATATACTAATTATGTAATAAACATGAAAATAAGTACATTTCAAATGCAAACCGACTATACTCGGTGCTCATAATGAATGGGTTACTTTACCTCGTTCGA
>NW_017181387.1:0-528 GCF_001652005.2 Ceratina calcarata
TACGAATACTAGGAACGATGGGAACAATATTTATTTCGATTGCTCAAATTGAAAAGCAAACGGTTTGCATTTCCCATTAACAATTCTCATCAGAATCTTCCGTTGGGTGAAGCCGGGCTGGATCGGTTCCGACGCATAAATTTCCGCGGTTCCGTCGAATGTTTATCGAGCTCGCGTTAATTTCAGCCGGCGCACGGTTCACGTGAACACCGGGGGCCCCGAGTGAGCCTGTTTCATCAAGCGGCTCGTTAATGTTCATTGAGAATTTCAACGCATCAGTCGTTTCGTTAGGTTTGACGGTCACGAGATGACTGACTCCAATTGCGGCCAATAGACACGCGTCGTTCACGGTGATTATGTCAATTCTTTAGATTCAATTAGACTCTGTTAAGATTGCTTACCATTTTATTATCGTGTATTTAATCTATGAGTAAAACCCAGTATTGATTACAAATTTAATTACGTTCTCTCAAATTTATTATCTGAATTATTATAATTTGAAGAATTATAGTTTGTGCAGTATAATGA
>NW_017181388.1:0-528 GCF_001652005.2 Ceratina calcarata
GATGCGGCCCCTAGTAACCCGGTACGCTCTTCACATTACAGTGATGGATCCGACGCAACGCCGAAGCGAACGAACGAGAGTAACGGTGCCAGCGGCCCGGCCACCACGGGCCGAGTTGGCAACGCCGGCCCCACCGCCAAGGCCGGCGCCACCGCCAGAACGGCCGCGCGGCCCGCCGGCCCAACGGCGACCCCCGGCCACCGTCCTGGCCGCCGCCGCCCACTGGCGCCGCGGGAGGGCGCCCCGGCCACCACGGTCGACACCACAGCAACCGACAACTCCGCCAGCAGCGCCGCCCCAGCCGCAACGACCGATCCGCTGTGTACGGCTGCCCGACGGGGGCGAGGTCGAGATCCCCGTCGGTACCAAGAAATGGCGGATGAGGCGGCACGGGAGAGTCCGCATCCTGAGATTCGGCCCGGACGGGGAGGTCCGGACGGTAGGAGCCTGGAAAGAGGACACGTGAGTAAACTGTCCACCATATCTACGACCCTTGACCCCCGCCCCGGAGAAGGAGGGGGGTGTGAC
>NW_017181389.1:0-528 GCF_001652005.2 Ceratina calcarata
ATTTGTCTTTATTTGCACAGCGATGATCATATCCAGCCAACAGCACGACGTACAGGCGATCGTGAAATCGCAGTTCGAGGTGCGAATGGTGTTGACCATTCGCAATTTGCAAAAACACGACGTGGGAACTTATAAATGCGTGGCCAAGAATTCTCTTGGTGATGTCGAGAGCAGTATTCGACTGTACGGTAAGTGTGTGTAAAGTTAGTTAATATTTTAAGAACATAAGTAAGTACAGCAATCTCCGGATGTATGGCCACCGATCTGGGCAAGGATTGGCGATATATCCGAAAGGATATATCTCCTAGAATCGCTCGTCGAAATAAGAAAAATATGCCGGTATTCAGAGTCGTCACTTATTTTTAAGATCGTCTTAAGCATGTCCTACAGAGGCAAATTAAGCGGTAAGCGGACTAAGCGGCCGCGTAGGGTTCCGGATAGCCAAGGGGTCCCGGAGAAGCTCGGAGGTCTAAATATATCTTAACTTAAAGATTTTAGAAATTATCGAAAACGTTCAAAAAGCGCTCC
>NW_017181390.1:0-528 GCF_001652005.2 Ceratina calcarata
AAAATGTAAACTCTAGGTAGAAAAAAATAGAATAGAAATATTCTAAGACATCGTTGAGTATTTCGGGGATGCGGAGATGAAATTCGCATTGGAGTAGGTCGATTATTTAGTATTCGAATGAACGAGCAAGCGAAATCTCTTTCGATCTCGCAGCTGGGGTGTTTCTAATGAATGGACGTAACCTCGCCGCTCTGAAACCCCCAACGGCCGTTTTAAAGCCGTAAAACAAAGGTCTGATTTATTTCAGCACGCCCCTCAATCTGTCTCCGTGGACCACTTTTGATTAGTGCTGCCTCTTCAACGTCCCAACGACTGCCTCACATAGGAACACCTCGTTCCTATTCCACGATCATCCAAAACCAAATCATGCTTCATTTGAATAAATCACGTACACTCCCATAAGAATAATTCACACAAACATGTCTACCCTCAAAAGAAATAAGTATATATGTATTATTATTTAAGGCCCCTTCAAAAGCGTGACTTTTGGAGTGACTGTGGATATGGATTACAATAATGTGAGTGTGA
>NW_017181391.1:0-528 GCF_001652005.2 Ceratina calcarata
CCGGACGTTGCGGTAGAGGCCATCCGCCCAGAGATAGGCCTACCGCGTATCGCTCAGGTCACGTTGCGCCCACGCGTGATGTTTATCCAGCTATTGCACCTTCAGCCGACTCATGGTGCTGGACGAGAGCTCAGAAGCATCTGCATCGAACAAAGCCGCTAGAGCTTTGTAAAATCGTCGATAATAATCCCGCGCAGGTACAGCCACGGCAGCAACTCTTCCACAGATTTAGCCCCACTTCAGGTAGGGAGGGGTAGCAAGGCGCTGTGAAACGTATGCCGTTACCACTGCGATCCCTAAGCTTAGGCACTTTGACGCTGGCATCGTCGATGCCGGGCTGAATACGGTGTTCAGACAGAAACCTGTTAGCCCCCAAAGCCTGCCAACCATCCTCCGGCTGACGCTGGGACCTACTGTGGACGAGCGGCATACTGTGAAAGTACAATTGCGATTTGGCCGATCAACTGCTACCTGCCCGAGCGAAGAAGGTTGTGGAGTGAATCAGTTTCTACACCTGGTTCAGGCAAG
>NW_017181392.1:0-528 GCF_001652005.2 Ceratina calcarata
CGAAGGCGACGCGTTTATGGGACGAGAGGGGTTCCGATGAACCCCCTTCCCTGATGGCGGATGCGATCCGATTATGGGACGACAAAGTTCCCTGATCGCGAGTGCGATCCGATTTATGGGATGGCAAAGCTCCCTGATCGCGAGTGCGATCCGATTTATGGGAAGACAGAATCCCTGACCGCGGATCCGATCCGATTTATGGGAAGACAGAGTTCCCTGATCGCGGATGCGGCGTAAGAACGTTTCGCGGTCACAACACGTCGACGGTAACTCGATATGCTAATATTGAACAAAACGAAACTACTGTTATCACACACCGCGTTAAGGAGTATTCCCACAATCCGACGACGATCCGATAACTGTCGAATGCGACAGCTCGAAAACGAGCGAAGTCAGAGCTGTAGTCGGTAGGATAGAGTATAGGGAAAAGTGTGTAAAAGCAGAAGGGTCATGGGCAGGGGTCGGATCTTTTATTCCTCGGCCGGAAAGTGGGGACGACGCGACCATGGTGGGGACCAATAGTTGGTG
>NW_017181393.1:0-529 GCF_001652005.2 Ceratina calcarata
TTTAGTTCCACTTTTCCTCACCGTACGCGCGGCGATCGAAATTCCGCAAATCTTAGATCACTGGTCGTTGCGCCAGCATATCTAGGGAGTTTCCACTCTATCGAAAAACAGCCTAGGCTCAGCGGTGGTATAACTTTTCCCTCGAGGCTCGCTTCCCCTGTTTTTCGCCCGTATTTCGATCCCCACTACTATTCCCCTCATGCGTGCTCATGCGCGTTCGCGAAGCTCTCCGCAGCNTCCACTGTGTGGATTTCCGTCCTATTCACAGATTCACAGTACTGTCGTACTACGGAATTTTCCGTGTCTAATCGCGAAGTGATGTATCCGCCGATTCCCATTACATCTTGTGTATAGTACGTGCATCCGTCCTCGCGGATCTCCATCTTTGCAATAACGACCTGTTCTTAAGTATTATCACCGAAGAGAGATTACTAAAGAGTGGCAGCCTTATGGGACCTCGCGGCTCGCGGCCCTAAAACCGGTCTGCAATTTTTGACGCCCTCGAGAATGAGCTGGGCCAAAAAGTAAG
>NW_017181394.1:0-528 GCF_001652005.2 Ceratina calcarata
TGATTTTTTTCCCCAGTTATATTAGTATCTATTTTTATTTTTATTGATGTAACTCTGTGTCTTTAAATCGACGGTCAATAGATAGTTCCTACGAAGAAATCGACGTGACCTGCAAGGAGTGAACATCGCGCGAGTCTTCTCACGGCATCGGATCGCTCGCCTTTAATAACAAACGCGGCGAAGAAGAACGACATTAATTCCCGGCTTCTAATGTAATTTGTTACGCGACAAACGACGCCCAAGAAAAAAGGATGGGCTTCAAACTGTTCTCTTTCTTTTCACCACGCGCAGCCAATCTTTCCTCGTGGTCTTTCGTCGTCGCTCCGGGTCGACAAGATTGATTCAATACTCGGCCTTGGCGGACATCCTTTCATTTTTTTTTTAAGGAGAAAAGAGAAGAGTATAAATTTCATTAGACCCGAGACTGAAAGCATCGGAGCGAAATCATTAAAAATTTTATTAACCCGCACTTTATGAACCATCGTTTATTGAAACGATTTTTTTAATTGTAGATTGACGGATTTTTTC
>NW_017181395.1:0-528 GCF_001652005.2 Ceratina calcarata
ACCACTTTCATAATTATGAGCACACTTGATTTCTCAATTGAACGTAAATTAACGAACACAAATTGATTGAAGCCTCCGGGGAACCGAGGACGATCATAATTCTCGGGTCGAGGATCACCGTCCCAGGCTGTACACAATAATAATATACATATATATTTTCGATACTACGATGACTTGGTCGAATGGGCAGCCGCCAAACTCTTAGAAGCAATAAAACTCTCGGGACAGACGACGAGCCGAACGCGGGTTTCGCAAATTCTCCGGCGTTGATCGATATGTTTCCAATCTTCTTCCGCGACTTTCCTCCCTTCGTCGCGGTGCCGATCGGACCGGGCGTGCGATTGAATTGCAACTTCCCCGGTTTTCAGTCGCGTCGTCGGTGTGAACGTCCGGTCTGTCAGGGGGCACGAGAGAAGGCGGGAAACCGTTCGAAGGAGATCGGGGGACAAAAAAGGGTCGTCAGGGAATCCGTTTAGGGCAGTCGGGTCCGTTCGAAATTGCCGCGGTATGCGATAAGAAGAAAAAAAA
>NW_017181396.1:0-528 GCF_001652005.2 Ceratina calcarata
CGGTTAGTGGCTAGACGATACGTATGGAGCACGAGCACGAGGCAGGAAGATATAATATAAAGGCTTTCGAGTTCCATTATTTTCCTCTCCCTGTCGACCACGCGTAATCAGAGTTATCTACGGGATAACCGTACAATATATGTATATAGTAAGAATTTATGTATAGTATATAAATACATATAGTATTACAAACTATATAGACGGGAAATAGTTAGATGATAATGGAAGATGATAATGACATAGCTTATAGTGGAGTAGAATTTGAAAATAACAAGGTTCGTCGATCGACGGGAAGAGTATAGAAAAACCAAACATTAATTTCGCAAAAGAGGAAAGAAATTGTGTATACAATTTTATGATTTCTTACACGTTGTTTTGCATACACTGAAAGTAATTTTTGTTTTCAATTTTTTTTTTTAGATTTTCGAGATTGACGAGTAAAAAGTTACACTAAATAGGATAATAATTGGACATGGAAATTTTGTACCTATTATATATATACTTAATCGAACACGAGAAAATGTATAC
>NW_017181397.1:0-1883 GCF_001652005.2 Ceratina calcarata
TATAAATTAATTTAATATGTATTGATTCTTTAAGATATCTAAGTAATCTTAACATTTCCAAAGTTCTTTAATATTTTTAGTCAGATATCTACTCAAAATATATACAGCTGTTCTTAAATCAGGTCTAGTACACAGTATTACGTACATTAAACATCCGATAAGATATCGGCATGGTGCTTCATGTTTCTTATCAGAGTTCAATGCCGTGTAATCTAATTTATTTTCCAGAGGCGTGACTGCCTTACAATTTGACATATTAAATTTTGTTGAAATTGTTTTAATATTCACACCTTGGTCTATACATATTTTATTTTTACCCCTTTGAGTTTTGATACCTAAGAAAAGTTTGATATCTTTTAAATCTTTCATGCAAAATTTAGTCATCAAATAATTTTTAAAACTATTCATTATTTCAATATCAGCAGTAGCTATTACTAGATCGTCTACATAAAGTACAACATATATGTATCCAGATACATCTTTATCCAATATATAAATGCATCTATCAACTGACGATTTTTTAAAACCTTTTTCTATAAGCGCTTGTTCGAAAGCCTCAAACCAGCATTTTGCTGCTTGTTTGAGCCCATATAATGCTTTATTTAATTTACAGACTTCGTTGCAACTTTTAATTCCTTCAGGAAATCTCATGTAAATTTCTTCCCTTAAGGTGCCGTTTAGAAATTGTTAGAGATTCGTGATTAAAAAAGAAGGTTCTGCATGAGTTACATGCACTTCTAGAAACTTCACAATTTATTCCAGGAAGATTGACGGTATCGTCAATCGCTGGAATTCGATGTTCCGGGAATTCGGAACATCAAACATAAGAAATGCGAAGACAAGAGTTAATCTCTTAAGCCGCCAGCCGCTCGGTCGACTCGTAAGAGTCCCGAGCGAAGAAATACAATTATACGGCACGCACAGGAACAGAGATTTCTAAATACCGCTATTATATTGATCGTCATCGGAATTCGGCCATACGATCTAATAGCGAAGGAATTACGTAATAGCGCGAGACAATTCCATTTCAAGGAAAAGGACGGACTGTTCCATCATTTGCGCAGTCGCGAATAATCGTGGTCGAACGATTGTGATTGCCGATGGATTATCATTCCGAACTGGATCGTCGAAGAGTGTGCTCCTCTTCGCAGCAATTCTGATAAGATTCGATACGGCTGGAGACAGAATTTATCTGAAAAGCCTTCGAATTATTCATAGAAGTTAATTTAAGACAGAGGTACTCTCAGTCTTAAATATTGTTGAGAGCAGCGAGTCTGAACTTTTCAGTCCGCTGTGCGGCCGATTGTAGAAATTACAATCTGCATCGGCGTACAGTCGAGTTCGACGTACTCGCCTCTCGCAATTGAACGGTTTGAGTTCAGTGCGATCGAGTTAGGGGGCTTTTATCGAGACTAAGACCTGAGTGTCTACTCTCTTTGCCTTTTGGCGGTAAAAGTTCCTGTTTGAGACGGCATCGTCCCAATTTAACTGGAGTTGATTTACGCCCAACTCCACAACGCGTTCCCGACTCCCGGTATCCGTCTTTAAATTGGCGTTTACCTATAGCATTTATAGGCTGTAGCTTTTTTAAGCAGGTCCGGAACGACGGTTTGGAACGACGTGCTCGTCGCAAACTCGTCCGCGTTCTTCAACGGGTTTCGAGGACAGGTGAATCGAGCCCAACGTTGAGACAATTTCCGAAAGGAAGCTCAACGTTTGAGCAGCATTGAGGCTGCAGTCGGTTATTTCCCTGAAGGAAAGGGACCGGCGTCGAGCGCGGCGATTGCTCGCTTCGCTACCGAATTTTGAATCGGTCAGCTCGATAAGAGAAATCGATCCTCTTATCGAGCATAGGAGGTACGAGGAATCTCGCTCCATTCATT
>NW_017181397.1:4618-7991 GCF_001652005.2 Ceratina calcarata
ATTTGATCGAGACTAAGACCTTGAGTGTCTACTCTCTTTGCCTTTTGGCGGTAAAAGTTCCTGTTTGAGACGGCATCGTCCCAATTTAACTGGAGTTGATTTACGCCCAACTCCACAACGCGTTCCCGACTCCCGGTATCCGTCTTTAAATTGGCGTTTACCTATAGCATTTATAGGCTGTAGCTTTTTTAAGCAGGTCCGGAACGACGGTTTGGAACGACGTGCTCGTCGCAAACTCGTCCGCGTTCTTCAACGGGTTTCGAGGACAGGTGAATCGAGCCCAACGTTGAGACAATTTCCGAAAGGAAGCTCAACGTTTGAGCAGCATTGAGGCTGCAGTCGGTCATTTCCCTGAAGGAAAGGGACCGGCGTCGAGCGCGGCGATTGCTCGCTTCGCTACCGAATTTTGAATCGGTCAGCTCGATAAGAGAAATCGATCCTCTTATCGAGCATAGGAGGTACGAGGAATCTCGCTCCATTCATTAATACAGTCCACAATAACACCTGTGAGCGGTAGCTACTCGCAGGTAATACGTCAATAACACGAGTACTCGTGTTTAATACGTATCTTCTGAATTACAGAGAATAAGCACGATCGAGGGATCCGACGGTATCACCGCTGAGCGAGAGCCGGGTCGCCGTCCAGCTTTCAATTTTTCTCTTTTATTTTCTATTTTCTATATAATTTAAATTGTACGGGTGCTGGGTTTATTTCTAAATAAATTGGGTTCTTTTTTTTGGAAAACCTAGCGTACATTTATTAAAACAACCGTTTCTCCTCCGGACTCCCAGTTAGGGCCACCTATCCCTAACAGAAATGCTTTCTTATCCATATGATGTACTAACAAGTCAAATTGATTTGCAAATGCCATAATGAATCAAAAACTTGAAATCCTTGCGACCGATGCAAACGTTTCATTATAATCTATTAGATATTGTTGACTGAGACCACGTGCAAAAGGACGAGCCTTATATTTTAATTTCCATATTCATCATCCTTAGTAGTAAATACCCATTTACAATAAACTATATTTTTGTCATCAGACTTGGTACTAGAGTCCATGTGTCATTAATTAAAAGAGAATTAATTTCATCTGTAATAGCTTGTTTCCATTTCATTTTATCATCCCTATTTTCGATATCGTGATATGATTTAGGAATTTCACAAACAGTAGATCGAGCGGACTAAAGATAATCATCTGGCATTTCATCTTCACTGTAAGAAACAAATGGACGATGATCATGTCGCATTTCATCTTCATTATAAGAAACAGATGGACGATGTTTAATCCTCTCACTCCTTAACTCGAGAGACAACTTTCTTTTTTCATTATCATTATTATTTCTATTATTATTATTAAAAGACTCATTACACGTATCTGTTTCTATCACAGATTTATTAAGTACTCTACTTAATTCAGCATTTTCATTTGTTTCGACTACCTTTGATGTAGTTGTATCTAATTTACCATTGTTTATTCGAAATTCCTTCAGTCCGAAGTCCTTCCGAGGTTGGTTGGTAGGGAAAGAAAATAAATGATGTACACTTGGTTGAGCCACTGAATCACTAATTGTTTATTGGCTCGCTGGGGAAAAAGCCGTGATGGCATAAAAAACCCCAATTGGCGCGTATAATAACAGCGTCTCCTATTCAATTAAATCCGATATCATAATTTGCACTTAAACTAGAGAAAAACGTTCACTCGATTCAACAAAGAACTGGTCCGATATAAGACACAAAGAAAAAACTCGCTAAGCTTACACGATGTCGTCGCGTTGAAGATCCAACGAAGAGTGCTTGGGCCCAAGCGGTTAAAAAAGTACGTAAGCCTGCGGGCCTTTGTTTCCGGGTTGGCGTAGGTTTTTTCCGGATTTTTCCGGCAAGAACAACCTAAAAGCCTCATGGTTCGGCCTCAACAAAGAAATCGACGCAACGTCTCGAACGCTCGTTCTTGATAAAGAAATCGACGCAACGTTCTCGGATGCTCGTTCTTGACAAAGGAATCGATGCAATGTTCTAGTTATCTACAGTGAATAGCCACCTACAAATTGTTTAATTATTGATATAGAAGATCGACCTCTAGGAAGTGGAACTCGCATGGGTGTCGAAAAATCATCCATGCCCTCGCATAGGCTCCGTTTTCGCCTCTCTCTTTCTCGCCACCGCCCTCGCATGGGCTCCGTTCATCACCACCCTCTCGTTAGGGCCCGTTTACCGCCACCCTCTCGTTAGGGCCCGTTTATCGCCACCTGATATCGACTAAACAATCATTATTAGATTTTTGAGAGATTACTGATTTAGACGTATCAGTTTCAGATCGAACCATTTCTTGACCCTACAAAATTAGTTTCATCCGTTATTACATCTCTTCATCATCTTGTCATCAACATCAAACTTATCAGTATCAAACTACCAGTTCCAAAATTCCATACTTTATAACCATTTGCTTCGTATCCAACCAGTAGACCTTCCCAGGATGTATCTTCAAATTCTGATTCTCTTGTTTTATTATGAACGCATGCAGTTGATCGGAAAACTCTTAAATATCTTAATTGAGGCTTTTTCATATGCCACATTTCATATGGTGTTTTTAATTCTTTCAAAGCTTTTGTTGGGATTATATTGATTAAATATGTAGCATTTAAAATGGCTTCTCCCCAAAAAACTTTGTGCAAATTAGTTCCAGCTATCATAACCCAAGTCTTTTCCATTATAGTTCTCATCGTACGTTCAGACACACCATTTAATTGTGGAGTACGTGGAACTGTTAAGTGGTAAGTAGCTTATGCGTTTCTCAACGCAATAATCTGTCATTTCGTTTGATAAATACTCCCTACCATTATCGCTAGATAAATTTACTATTTTTAAATTACATCTTCTCTATTGTTGAGATATGATCCGACGCATCAGAATCCAAAACAACCGTAATTTTATTTTGGTCCTTTTTATTGATCTTCTCCCATTATGAATGCAAAACTTGACGTGTTGTAATTTCTTGAAGATGTGGATGATTGTGTCGATTCAATAGTTTGAGCTATTATATCATTCTGAATATTAGTATTTTTCATTTGTCTTTTATAATAATAACAGTTCTTCGGTATATGGTTTGTCCTTTCACAATAATAGCATCTTTTAATGTATGATCCTTGTTAGGGATAGGCGGCTCTAACGGGGTTCGGTCGGGAGCACAAGTGTTAATAATAAACGAATCAGAAATTTAAACAGAAACACCTGGTTAGAAATTTAAACAGAAACACCTGAAACCTGGTTTATTCAATTCGAAACTTTGTGTCGTTGTTCGCCGGAGATTCCCTTCTCGCCGGGAGGACCGGGTACCTCTATCTCGCTCGCACTCAGGTGACACGTCACGCG
>NW_017181397.1:9644-11665 GCF_001652005.2 Ceratina calcarata
GATGTATTCATGATTTTCAAAACAATATAGGTCATTTTTGTAAAACGTGATAGTTTCAGAGATAAAGTGTTTGAATTCTCAACAAATTACTTTCAGATAAGATTTTAAGAAGAGGTGGTACAAATATTTCTAAGATTCGTCTGGTTTCAAGAATTCCTATCAATTCTTATCAGCATTGTTACACCATTAATCAGTTACGTGACTATAAACACAACGCTGCACCCTTTAAATCTTGATTAACAATGTAATCAACTAATCGCGCAATCACACTCATCTTGTTATCACTTATGGATAATGCTATTTGTGACGTAGAGATAACGTACATTTATCAAATCATATTGTCTGTTTTTTTCTACATACAATTTGTTAACAATTATTCGTCGTATCTACACAATCATAGAATCAAAAGTGTTAATGATATAAGGTATAAAAGATTCATAAAGCTAGAACATATCCGAGGATCATTCAGAACCAAGAGATCGTGCGTTTTTTTATCGTTTAGATTTGTATGACGTCATTTTTTGACCACAATAAAGATACTTTGTACACAATCGTTATATATCATTTTGTAGTTTTTGAAAATTTATTTAATATTTACGTATTAGTTACAATTAATTTATTGATAATTGTTTCTCGCTTTACTACAATCATGGAAAATTTCAAAGTTCGAGTACTTTTGGATGTGCGGATCGATCGCACCAATCAGGATGGGTCACATCAATGCGCACTACGCACAACGAACATCGATTGCGCAGGTAGAAGGATCAGCCATTGTTCACGGCCAACGATCCTCACTGTTCGTCAAGGCGCCATTAAGTGAAGAAGTGTTCGATTTTATTGTTCTCTAAAATCTCTTGTACTCGCGATAATTATTACACTCACGCTCTTTGAGTGATCGTTTTGCGACACTCAAACTCACATCCCGTGTAATTAGTATAATTCTACGGGCCGAGTTCATAGTGAATCGGGGTTTTGTAAAATCACACTCTCGTGTAACGGTCACGATCAGTAACAGCGTGTCCTTCATTTAAACACTCACGAGAATCAATCAGTTATTGCAAACTCTCGTTTCATCTCAGCGACGCGTGTTTGAAGATATTGTATTCAAATGACCGACCTCTGTCGAGGTGATAATCTTTTATATAGTAAACGCGCTTTAAACATTACAACTGGCTCAATTATTTTTTTCACGAATTCACGTCACCTAATCCGGAACCTGCTAATTAAACTCGGCCAACTCAAACACTTTTAGTTTCACATCCAGAAGCAAGAATAAATAGAGTTTTGTGTGAACCTATCCTTGAGCAAGCAACATAAGGTCGCCAATAAAGGAAGTAAAATAGCAAATTGATCACGATCAAACAAAATAGAACCTGCCACACTCACTGAAAGATAAATCATGCTAGAACATACACACATACATCCATCTATTTTTATATATGCAGATACTACAATAAGTACATGAAATGTAAAATACAGCCAGTTTGTTAAGCTCAATCTCTATAATGAAAATAGTGTGTCATCTCAAAATTTTCTTAACGGAAGATTTTACCATGTACATTAACTCGTTACGTGTTATATTCCGAATAGAAATTTGAACACTGGACGATCAGTAAACAACCTGTTGAGGTTTTAGTTAATAAAGATGTTTATTAATCAAGATAAGAGATAACGTACATGGTAGCTTAGTATTTTAAGAATACACATTGCTCGTGTGTGCACGAGGTGACTCGATTCGAAACCGGCAACGATTGACTGCGTGAATCGGCGCACGCGGCGCTACTCGCGCTATGCGCTACTGTACCCAACACAACCATTTTCTACTAGCCAGTGTCTAGAAATTGACTAGTTTTTCTGGCTAATTAATATTCAAGTGGTAGAAAATTTTTTAGTCAAAGAATGATTATGAATCTAAATAGATCGTTTGTGACTCATTGTAAATTAGATTTTAAACAATTAGTATCTATCCTATCAATTGATAATCATTATTTGCATAAAAATAATGGTCACTGGTTTTATAC
>NW_017181397.1:13212-15807 GCF_001652005.2 Ceratina calcarata
GAAAACAACAGTTAGAAATTAATAACGCTATAAATTGTTACAGGATTGTCGAGGACGACAAGAAATAGTCAGTTTGGCCGAATACGGTCAATGTTTACGACGTATCGAAATACGTCGTTACAATGTATACATATACATCCGACGGATGATTATGCATTTGATATCCTAACTTCGGGACCGTTGGTCTAAAATCGAAGAAGGACTGGGAGTCGGGATCAGTTTCGTTCGTACCCCAATCAAAGACGTATCGTTGCAACATTTTGATCCAATCGACCTACTGATCACTCTCATCCCTTCACTTGTACTGAATTCGCATTATTAACCCCTTGCACTATTTTGACGAGTCTGACTCGTGATGAAAATTTTAGGCCAAACATGGATGTCACGAGTCGGACTCGTTCAGTTCCAGACCAAACATGAATATCACGAGCCTGACTCGTACTCGATATTTCAGGCCGAACATGAATATCACGAGTCTGACTCGTGGTCTTAGTTTTGGACCAATTATGAACATCTCGAATGGGATTGTTTTCATCTTATGTAATAATTAAAGTATTTTTTAAAAGTTTTGAAATTGATAGTTCTCAAGTTTCGGCACGCGCGCTCCACCGCTCGCCTTTCACCGCGACAATCGAGGCAGCCGCGTTTGGCTTGACTTTTCCCGAGGTTCCGAATAGTGCAAGGGGTTCACTCCATTAAATAAACTTATACATACATAATGAGTTTTGGATATACTTCAGATACACATAGGCTGGTATTCAGAGTCGTTGCTTATTCTTAAGATCGTCTTAAGAATTTGCTATCCCTGTCTATCCCACATTGCCAGTCCTTGTCTTGACCAGGGAACACGGACTTAAACAAATGCTTAAGACAATCTTAAGAATAAGCAACGACTCTGAATACCGGCCATAGAATTTAGATTCTATCTAAACTTTAGCTTCTCAGTGCTAATACATATTTAATACAAGTATTGTGCGTATTTCGTCTTAGGTCGTTATCTTGCTTGTAAATATATTTGGTCGACGATGCTCGGGTAGATTTATTTATTACTGTAACGGCCGTTGCATCACTGGTTTTATACATTATTAATGTTTGCATATACATATTTTACAAAATAATGAAAGAATAAAGCTTGTATTATCGATAACATTACAAGTGTTCATACATTATTCGTCCTCCCCATTGCTGGATCCTTTGGATATACTTTCATAAAAATTGAAAATAGTCTTACAATTGTACATGTAAAGCAGTGAGAGAATAAAACTTCTATTAACGGTATACCTTTATGTTGTATGTTCACTATATCTTCTTTCTGCATTTATATTGGAAATTGTTCAGTATGTACACTTTTGGAACTAAGCCCTTTAACTTAGTGATCGTCCTTCGATTTGTTCTTCTTTATATTCTCTCATTTAATTCAGCTCATGTTCCTAAAAATATAATTTAGTTCGTCGCATTATATTCTTGACAGTTACCGTTTTGAAAAATTATTACTTTATCACGATTATTTTATGAAATGTCATAACTTATGGCACTTACAATTCACATGTTCAACATACATATTCCAGACGAATCAGACGAATAAGCAAATTCAGCCTTACACGGTATCATTGAGGGCAGCACTTGTGGGCTCAAACAGAGCTGTTTTCCCTTCCGTTTTTGGAAGTCCACCCGCTCACCCATAAGTCCATTTCGTACATCGTCCTTCTGATCCATGAAGTCGATACAGATGTTATGCTCATTGGAATATGCCGCCTAAGATAAAGTATAACCAAGTAGTCGAAGCCGAAGACGCCGGAGAAAGCACAGGACAGGTTGCCTAGGCGGAGACCGGGACCATAACTAATCAGAGTCAGTTTAGATGCTGGATTGAAGAAGCTGGTCGTTTATTCAGTCCGGTGGCGTCTACTCCATAGAGTTATTACAGACTGAGTTGGAAAGGTTGCCCGAAAACCGTATCCTGAATAGAAAGAGAGAGACAATAAGAGGCCTTTCTTTATCTCTTTCTCCTAGCGCATGATAGAAAGAGACAGAAAGAGGTCTTCTATTTTCTTTCTCTATCTTATGAGTATACGGTATCACTTACACAAGAGCCGATGTCTTCCCTACTCTATCTATAACTAGCGACCGTAATTACGGAGCTCCTGCAGGATATTCCATTTGTTATCATTAATTTTTATTTTTTGCTGACAAGATCCAAAGATAAGAGGAAAACAACAGTTAGAAATTAATAACGCTATAAATTGTTACAGGATTGTCGAGGACGACAAGAAATAGTCAGTTTGGCCGAATACGGTCAATGTTTACGACGTATCGAAATACATCGTTACAATGTATACATATACATCCGACGGATGATTATGCATTTGATATCCTAACTTCGGGACCGTTGGTCTAAAATCGAAGAAGGACTGGGAGTCGGGATCAGTTTCGTTCGTACCCCAATCAAAGACGTATCGTTGCAACATTTTGATCCAATCGACCTACTGATCACTCTCATCCCTTCACTTGTACTGAATTCGCATTATTAACCCCTTGCACTATTTTGACGAGTCTGACTCGTGATGAAAATTTTAGGCCAAACATGGATGTCAC
>NW_017181397.1:17265-18107 GCF_001652005.2 Ceratina calcarata
AAGATGCAGCGAGGCATCTGTTTTTCTTCGTGCTTAACGCCTAATATCTATTTCTCCGAATATCCCCACTCATGGGATCTATAGTGTTTATAAGGGATGAGGTCACGTCGCCTGGAGGGCGAAGTCACTTCGAGTACGACCGAGCCGAGAGACAGACCTCAGTGATTTTTGTTAAGTTTTTGTTGTTAATAAATTGACTTTTAATTATACACCTATTACTTATTATCGAAACCCACCAATATTCCAAAAGATTTTTAGGAATTCTGATTGCCGTCAACGATTCGCGACTAGCAAATTATTTAGCGAGTTAAACACTATAATGAAGGTCCAACTGAAAGTCGTTGCTTGGACGTCTTACAACAAAGCGAATGTGCAGATCGTAATATCGGTTCCTCGAGTGTGGTCGATCGGTCGCCTCATCGCACAATTATAGTTCTATCATGAAATGTTTCCTCTTAAACGTTTGTGAATAAAACCGTTTTACATTAATCGTGCGAATGCTTTATCCGCCCTCTCATACATCACTAGTAAATGGCTAGTAACTAGGTATAACATACTGGCTAGAAAATTACTGATCATTAAAAACTGGTCATTATGTAGTCATATATTTTTATAAATATATGGTGCTGGTGTTCCGCCGTTTCGCTAGACATCACCATAATTTCTTGGCCACTGATTAACTGAGTTATACATAATATTTTTGTCAGAGAATTGTATGAAAATTAAATCTGATACAAATCACTAGCTATATCCATTAGCAATAATTTATGTTTATGAGACGAAGATATTTCGTGTCTAAAGTAATACAAGCATGTATTTAATTCAAACATGACAATTTTGTT
>NW_017181398.1:0-528 GCF_001652005.2 Ceratina calcarata
CAAACAACTGTCGATTTTTCGTTCCATTGTCGAGTAAAACACGTTCCTGTTCGCACCTTATCTACTCGTGACTCGCATATGCAAACACTGTACAGATTTCACTTTCAAACACTAGTCAGACGAACCCGGCGGACCCTCGTGACCTTCGTTGTATGTCATTTAAAACAGTCGTCGCCTGTGCTTGGTTGCAGTAATTAAAATGGGAATGTTACTGAATTGGTTCGAAGTTGCTAATTAGTTCGGTCTGAGGAATCGGTCCAATTATGACGGATAAGGAGAATAACAGCTCGTGCAAATGGAGCATGGAGGAGCGGGAAAAAATGCTGACTACTGGCACTCTCGAGCAGAAGAAGGCGGCGTTCAAAGATGACGAAGAGCTGATGAGGGAGACGACCAAGTTCGTGGCTGAAGTTATAGAAACGGCTTCTACGGAGGCTTCCAAGAGGAAAGAATGTTCTGAGGTGATTAGTCTAAATTCATTTTTGTTTATCATATTGCACGTTGTATGCGGAAAGAATATAATAATAA
>NW_017181399.1:0-528 GCF_001652005.2 Ceratina calcarata
TAAGAACCACTTATTATAATATCTTATGCGAAAAGAATAAGAATTTTTCGGAAATCTGTGATGGTAGGAATTCAAACAGTTAAAAATCGTCACCCTTCAGCTTGAACCTGTTCGCAACCCCTTTCGCCGGCCTCAAGAAATCCGATACTTATCGATCAGAAGGGTGGTACGTACGTACGTACGTACGTACATACATAGTAAGTAGATCGCGCGACCAGAATCGTGTCCGAAGACAAAAGCGTCGCAATTAATCCGCGCGAGACGCGGGGTCGTTTCGTAACGAAAAAAGGTCTTCCCGAGTCTCGGCGGGAAGCCCGGCGAGAACGCGATTACGCCGGGTAATCGGCGTCCAGAGCCGAACCGTGGAATTATCAGGATTTAAGGAGGCAACAAAGTGCGTTTTTACGAGGGCCCCGTCCAAGGATGGCCTTTAGTGTCTACCACGCTCTCGCTGCCCTCTATTACACGTACGTATACGAATGCACTGTGTATACGTGTCGAAATGCGTACACTGGCTATCAAAAGTTT
>NW_017181400.1:0-528 GCF_001652005.2 Ceratina calcarata
TCGGTTTCAGGGACCGTCACTGACGGAACTGTGACGCCGGTCATTGGATCTAGAGAAGTAGTCGGTTCATGAAATTTTTAATTATATAATAGGATAAATAAAATTATGACGGAGGTTGCGCGAATAAGTGACCAGAATGTGGTTGTAGAAACAAGCACTTTATTTTTCACGTACAAAACAACAGAATAGAATTGGGAACTAACTGCTAGGATTTACATATTATTTAAATGAAGTTAGTTACATACTATTACAAAATTCTTAATCCATGATATTATAATATTAATTTCCTTTACCTGGACTCCACTATTTTCATTGTTTTGCAACGAGGAGTCAGGCCAACGATGTCCCTCCCCAATAGAGAAGGAGTACTCGACCGATGGGCCAATAGAAATCAATCAAAATCAGTCCCGTGTCGTCCACGTGCGTTGCGTTAATTAATAAATTAATAATTATTTTACTATTAATCATTTTAATAGCGTTTACAAAAGAGCTCAAATACCCTTTTCAATTTCATTCTTTAACATTATC
>NW_017181401.1:0-528 GCF_001652005.2 Ceratina calcarata
TTATTTTCATGTAAGAAAAAATTTAGTCGAATGGATGATCTAATGTTAAGGATGTATTTTTGATATAGCCAATACATCCTTAAAAATGTTATTCTGTTTTCTAATGTATACGAATACGATTGGAGGTAACTTGATGCACTTTTCCAAATAGCTTTCTGTCAACTTGAAACTGTAAATACATAAGGAAGGAAATGGTGATTCATTAAGTTAAACGAGAAGAGACGGAGTAGAATTAAAAACAGTGGTACACTTTTATACGAAGATGTCATTCATGTGCACACGGCATTTATCGTTTTTACACGTAACGATTATTGGACAGGTCAGGTACACCGTGTCATAAGACATGCGATATTATTTGCTCAGTAACCGTTACCACAGGTACGACACGTATTGTTGATTTTACGTATCTATTTTACTCGGGCAATTTCGAGCAATTAGTGTCTACTACCCTATCATTCGTTCTCGTGAAATTTAAAGTCCTTGTTTGTCTTCATTGTACCCATTGGGACGACAATTTTTTTTATCAAT
>NW_017181402.1:0-528 GCF_001652005.2 Ceratina calcarata
ATAATAATCTATTAATACTATGAAAGCAAAGGCACAGCAGAACCTCGTAGGAAATAAATGTGTTCGTGTAACGAAAATTCTAATATATTGACGAAATTAATTTAGTTAACAGAAGTTAAGTCGTGGGCTTGCTATCTTTTCGTCACAGTTCGTAACGTCTATGAGTGCGGAAAGGTTCCCATTAACGAGCTGTTTGTGCACTTCAATCAGACTGGAGTGTGTCTTTCCACTTCCACTTTCGGGCTACTTCATCCCCCGCTAAGAGGCTGACCTCGCCGAGAATCCTAGACCCTATTGTCTACGTCTCCTCGTACCGGGGACGAAAGAAGAGGATAATTCTATATGAACGTGTCCGTTTCGCATTGTTACCCTCCTCAATGACAGAGGCCTCAAGTGCATAACGGATTTTTTTCGTTCTTACGGACGAACTCGGATTCACTAGCTAATTAAAACGTATCTGAATCTGTTTCTACAAAATTTTTTCAATCGCTCGATTATTCTAAACATATACTAACAATACATACCTTT
>NW_017181403.1:0-528 GCF_001652005.2 Ceratina calcarata
ACGAACCGGGAAGACACCGACCATCGAACTCAAACGAGTCCGACGAACGAAAACGAAAAATCAGACGAAACGAAAAACAATAAACAATAAACAACAACAATAAAAACTAAGAAACAAACGAAACAAACGAAAGAAAGACGCGAACGAATCGAAGTAACACCGACCCCTAAAAACGAAAAGAATCTGAGACGCGAAACAAAGAAAACAAAGAACGGAAACCAATAAACAATAATAACGATAAACACTAACAAACGATCGAAACAAACGAAAACACGGACGAACAAGGAAGAGCACCGACCCTCGAACCGAAAAGAAGACAACGTGAGAAACAAGGAAAAACCGAAGGAAATCGAAAAGAGAAAGAGAGACAGAAAGTCAGCAACTACGAAAGACCAGGACCGGAGATGGAAAACAGCCGACGCAGGGCCGGAAAGATCGAAGCAGGGCTAATCAAAAAACAAGCCGAGAACACAAGAGTCCAAGACTGAGACAGGACGCAACAAAGAGAGAAAAGGTAAGAAATAAAAC
>NW_017181404.1:0-528 GCF_001652005.2 Ceratina calcarata
AGAAATAAGATAGTTTCAAGCCACCAACGTTGTTATTTTTTCGTTAATTCGGGTCTGTGTGTGGATTCGATTGATAATCGATTTATTACGTACAATATAGTTAGTGGTTTAGCTTGACGGCTTTGCCTACGAAGTTCAGTGGTGGAGTAAAATATATTCACGTGTACGTCTTCACCGCAATGATTGATTTTCACTAAATACATACATTGACTTTGTGGGGGAAATTCGGGAAACAAGGACAAGGGTTCTAGGAAACAGAAATATTAATTTATTCATATCCATTTCAATTTTTCGACATGGGAATTATTACAAAACAGAATTTTTTCCGGCTTGCTTCCGGATTTGAATTAATACGCGGAAGCGTCCGGAGTATTCCTGTAATCTATTTTCGAGGCCTGTAGCGGGCGTCCAAGAGCTGGGCTTCGTACTCTCCCTCTCAGTTGGGCGACCGATGGCTTACCTCGTTCTCTTCGAACCGAGTACAGCAAGAGAATGCGAGAATTCGCTATTTGTATGGTCACGTCACGC
>NW_017181405.1:0-528 GCF_001652005.2 Ceratina calcarata
CTTTGAACGTTTGTGATTATTTTTGAAAATACTTCTGGTTTCCCTTCGGTCCGCATATTTTCAAGGTAAACTCTAGGGGCAAGTTTGATCGGCTACAACGGATTGAACCTCCTCTCACTCTCTCTCTCTCTCTTTCTTCCTCACGAGGGAAGTTCGAATCGATCAATCGATCCGATTTCAGTCCATCAACGAGCTCAGATATTACCAAAGTTCCGGAATCTACTTTCGCGAAATTTAGTATAGAGATAGCCCAGTTTCCCTCGTGGCTCGCCGCCGAAACTCTCAAACGCGCAACTATTCGTCGCTCTAATAAGCGATCAACTGAATCTCAATTTTTTTCATTCATGTGAAAGATTCTGTTCCTGAATATTTATTTCCCTATCATAAATTCGATTCTACTTATTCTTTTGCGATGAATTAAATTAATAATTAATTCGCTTTTAATCCAAATACAGGGTGTCCCAAAACTAGTGTAAGATATTGAAATGGCAGGTTCCTGACGTAATTTCAAACAACATTTTCCTTAGC
>NW_017181406.1:0-527 GCF_001652005.2 Ceratina calcarata
AATCTTCTATCAAAATCTATTCGCCCTTTCGCCAACCTTTTATAGAAGTCTGAATCTAAGAGCCTCGATTGCCGCCTTTAATTCAAGAGTCGTGTTCGACTGAACGAAAAGATTGCTGTCGCATCGTGGATGGACACGGGCGAAGATATATTGCGATCAGGTTGTCCCGTCCGGCGCGGTGTTTTATGAGGTCGGTAAATTAAATCCGAAGCTTTGAAGCAAACGCGAAATCTTCTATTCCTCTTTTTATAGAAACGGAAGGAAGCGTTACGGATTCGTTTTCGCGCATTCACGATCGCGTTTAACTGCCGCGGTACGGCCAGTCAGCCGTGAACATAATTTTAATGACACGATTAAAGCGATTGGAGCGAGTAAGCTCCGGAGATGAGTTTATTCGCCTTTTACTTACAACGCGTGAGACGGCTTAGAGTCATTTCTTATTTCCATTAGTGACTGTTCCATTTAAATTATGCGTATAAATGCAATTTGTGTAATGTAATGTGAATTACTATTAATAATCAATTGCG
>NW_017181407.1:0-527 GCF_001652005.2 Ceratina calcarata
TTAGAAAGGGACGTAAGACGTTCGGATATGGATTGAACATGAAACCTCGGCATGCACGGTGCCATCTGGAAGATGTAGAAAAATATTATCTGAATGTGATCGTATCAAATTAGATTACTGTATCCGATAAAAGGATTACTACGATTACAGATAAATTTACAGAGAATTAAATTCAATTAATTTGCAACGTGATTGACAGTTGCAGATAAGCTGGAAAGTGGAAAACAATACAAGCGATCGTTACAAAATAAAATAGAATGCAATTTAAATCACACGGTATTCCCTCTATTTCAGAGCCCGTTTAGTTTAATTTAATTACCATGACGATTCCTGATTAATTGATGAAATTGAAGTATATATTAAAAATAAGAATTAACTATTGTTGTAATGCCAAAGAATTAAACTCGATTGACAAAATTCGAGATTAAGAAATGTTCTCAGTTACTGAAAATGTAATATAAAAGATAATTCAAATTATCAAGATAATCCAAACAATCAATTCTCTAACGCCTATAATCACTTAATTT
>NW_017181408.1:0-14853 GCF_001652005.2 Ceratina calcarata
CTGTCCTGAGCTAGTTTAACGCATTCAATGGCATTTTTTACTCAATGTAGTTATTTCCAATCAACCGCGATAGCTACACCAACTTTTGATGGCGAGAATTCCTTCTTCTCGCGTACTCTGCACATCAGTACAAATCGACCAATGGCAACAACTCCTTTGTATCGACGAAGTGAAATAAACTCGAATCCAACACCGAGTCACGCTCGCTTTAGTTTTCGAAGTCATAATCCGTCGTACCGACAACCTAAAATTGGCAATCTCGAATTGCTCGTCGTCGCTGTTAATAATTGCCGTATAAGCTACTCTTTTATCGGTGTAAGCAGGTGTAAAGATTATTTTGAATAAATTAGATTTATTTAAATTTACATTGAACTAGTTTATTGTAGCGAATGGTATAAACTTGAGTATAGATTCAATGATCTTAGTATCTCAAAGTTATTCATGCTTATTTATTGGTATTTGAGAGTTATCAGTAATTCGAATTAAAATGCGGTACGTTTAAGATTATGGGAGTTGTAGAAACTTATTTTTGAAATAAATTTTGAGAGAGGTTCTAAAAGGAAATTAAAACAATTTCACAATTTGAAACAGTTTTGATTGAAGTACAGGTCGCCCGTTGATCCTATTTATGAGCAAGGTAAATCGTGACATGGCCAGTATACCGAAAATGTACTTAGATTAAAATTCTAGCTCGGATTTATATCTACAAAAAAATAAAAATTTTCATTGCGGTGAAAAGACTAAACTGTTGTTTGAAATCTCATTAGAAACAGCTAAATAGAGTTTACTAAACTATAAACAATTTAGAATCTGTATGGTTTTCTCTAATAAATTGAGTACTTAATAATGTTAATGGATATCATAAGACACGCTAAGGTGTATAGCTTTTATGCTTTGTATAAAGATTAATTAAGTAATATCTGAAAGGTAGTAATCCTGAAATAAACGAATCGACCCTATACGATTTCGTTGGCCTTGAATGCATTCCCGTGTTTTGTATTTTCTTGCTCGCGTGTGTTCTTTCGTAGTTGGTATCTCGTGTTTTATGTATGTTTGTCGGTGTGGTTGTTTGTCCGTTTTGATTATTTGTTCGTCTATTGTCGGATAGTATCGATTAATTATTTGTTTCGATTCATGCTGCTTACAGTCTGCTCGTAATCCCGGTTGCGATAGCCTCATCGGGCCTCTGTAGGACGTCCGGGCAACGATCGTCCCGGTGGGCTATCCCATTATTTATTGTCCCATATTTGGACAGCGATGAGTGCGGAGAGATTCGATCCAGAATCCGGCACGTCAACGCCCGTCTCATCGCCAGAATGCCCTTGATCGAGCGTCGTTACGGTTGTCGGAGCACCCGAACGAGCCAGGACCGTCCCCTGGTCTTTCAACAGAGACACGGGGGTCTGATCGTCGAGGGGACGAGTCCGGTCCTGTTATCGTGGCTGCGTCAGCGGGTGCTGATTGGTGGACGATTATACGAGACCGCCGTGACGGTGCAGTCGGAACTATTACTGACCATCAGTCAGGGGGCATCAGACAGCGCGAGCACCGAGGACGGGGACGGTGGCGTTGTCCCTGATCGAGCGCCCGGCCGGCGCTCCGTTGGCGTCTGCGTTGTCAGACCTTTTCATAGTGAATAAAGAGAAATGTCGTGAATTTCTTTGTTTTCCTTACACCATCCTTCCCAGATAAATTTTTATGATCGTCTCGAGATGTAGAAATTAATTTTATCGAAAGTTGAAATTTGTAGCAAATTCTGTTTGAATAGTATCGTGAGTTCAATTCGTAATCATGCAGTGAACCAATACATTTATAATATTTTTGATCACTATTGTTACATTGTTATATTCATGTTATCAACAAATTTATAAGAATAAAGTTGTAGTAAATAAAGCTTAATCGAATTCTTTAATTACCACCACGAGGACTTTAATTTTTGGTCGCATGCCGTTAAATGGTGTTTTTTTTTTAAGACTGGTGATTCGAAGTTTTCAGAATTCGGAAAAATAAAGGTACTTATCATCTTTCGTTTCCAGCCAGGTGTTATTACGTATTTGAGATGTAAGTTAAAGTCTTACAGTAGTTGTTCCCGAGTATTGTAATACAGGTTTCGCTATGCGTCAATATTGGGATGTTTAATAAGTAGTTGGACTTGTTCTTATTAGGTCTGTTACCTCTGAGGTGAATACCGTTTGAATAAAAGTTACATTCAATTAGAGTGTAAGTGTACATTATACGAGTTGGTGCGGGTAAACGTTATTGATTTTTGCAAAATTTGTAGTGTGATTCCTTCTTTTCGGGGTCGTCGTATGCTGGGGATCTGGAAATGTCAGGATTATCCTTGTTGGTTTGTTCACCTTTAGAGTGACTGGTCTTCGCTTATGAATTCTACGTGCGGGTGCATAGCAATCTCATCAACTGGAGAACGATATATTTGTCTTCCTTGTCTGTTTGTTTTAGATCGAAAGATTTGAAGTTATAGTTCTTAGGGGCACGTGCGGGTGAACTACAGAGTTCTCTGTATGTATAAGTAAATTTATTTGCTGGTCTGATTATACTGCTGATATGCGTGGTGAAAGAACATGCGTCTCAAGATGACGGCCTCAAGTGGTCATAAAAGTAGTGACGGCCGGGGGCACGGTTCTGTTTGTATGCGATACTCTGTATTTCAGTGATCCCTCGGTTCCTATTCGTTTGTATATACAGGGTGTCCCTCTTGTTGGTAATTCAGCGTTCATGCGTTGCTTCGCGTTTTGATCAGGGTAATTGTTGATTAGTAATGCTTTCAGAATTATCTCTCTTCGTACCAGTATCGTCCTGTCGCTGGAAGGATATGTAAAGAGTTGACCCTACTAATACATATACAATGATTTGAGTTTTAATCGGAAGGCATTCCATTGTTTTATTCGAGTACGATGTACTTTTCTTATGATTCGCAATGAGGTGTTACGAATTCGTCGTTTAGTTCAGTTTACTTGTTATTGTTACTACGAGTTTTACTTGTTTATGTTATTGATATTACTTGTTGTTATACCTGATGGTAATTTATACGCGTTTATTCGAGCTTAGTTAATGTGACATTTGATCCCTGACTTTCAGGTGGCCGAGAGTTGTGCGGTATGCTGAATAGCTTTGTTAATACTGATCGCGACGGGAACAATTTTAATGGATTTATAATTGACTTCGCAATGTCTAAGGTTTTGCCTTTCTCGAGATATGTTGATGTTTTTCATTTCTGATTTAGCACAGTTGTTTAGTAGAATGTTCGTAGAGTACCGTAGGGTTTAAGTTATCTCGTGGCTTGTGTTTCACGGTCTCAAGTCATTTTGTAATATTTGTCTATTTAAGTACTATTTAATGCAGCTGTGTCCCGAGGTTGCTAGTATATAGTATATTTCTTCGTTATGTATGAGAGTATGTTGTGGCGCGTACATGGTGTACATATATCACGGTTTAGTAATTTGAGAGTTAAATGGCGAGGTTCATAGGATGAATTTCAATTGTCTTCCCTAGTTGATAAGTGATCTGACTCTGAGATTGAATAAAATTGATACGATTCTGCCGGTATTCCTTTCCTTATTAATCTTGTCTCGAGGTAAAGTGGTGATAGGTTTGAACCCAAATAGACTTTTTAATCCGTGAGTTTACCGGCTCTGGAATGTGCGTTACTGAGTCGTACTAGTTTCCTCTCGATATTTGCCTACATGACCGGAATCGTTTCTCTTTTTATCCGTGTTTAACCGCTTCGTTCTCTTGGACGTGTTGTCTTGCGACGACGATATTGCTTGTATCGGGTCACAAACGTATTATCCCACGACGACGATACTGTCTGTATTAGGTCACGGACGTGTTATACCGCGCCGCGGTACCATTCGTGTATTACCACGAACATGTAAACACACGGCTACTATTTTGCTTAGTCTAACGACACTGAGCTTGTCTCTACGATGTTTCAATTAGTATCTATTTGACTGATCACGAGAATAGACTACTATGCCACGAATTCGAAATCGTATCATCAGTGATTCTGAAAGTGCCATCGAAAATGATTTAAGTGACGAGGCCCTTCCATTGTCCGAAAGGTGGAAGAAGTTAAAAGGCCAAAGAAAATGGAATATTCCCAGCGCTATAGGGAGTTTCGAACCACAAGTTTTTAGCTACATCGATATACATAATGATGTGCAATACACATCCAGTATATCAGAAAATAGTTCTCCTTTGTCCATTTTCAAATTTTTCTTATGTGAAGAACTTATAAAATTAATTGTAAATGAGAGCAATAAATTTACCATGAAACAAGGTTTCTCACAATTCTACTTTCATGTTTCCGCTCAAGATCTGCATTGTTTTTTTGCTTTTGTGATTCAAATGAGCATAGTTCGTTTACCGAAATTATCGATGTATTGGAATACCAATCCAATATATAAATTGTCTTTATAAGGCAAATTATGTCAAAAAAGAAGTTTTTCTATATTCTGCAGTTTCTGCACTTTACTAATGAAGATGAAAATAATAATGAGAATGTAAAGATTAAAAAAATACAGCCCGTTATTGACATACTAGTACATCGTTTTCAAAAGGTACATCGACCAAGACGGCACATAGCTGTTAATGAAACTTTACTTCTATGGAAAGGCAGACTGTCTTTCAAACAATATATTAGTACTAAACGTGCAAGATCTGGGTTAAAATCATTAATTTTAGTCGAATCCGAAACCGGATATGTCTATAATTTGCAATTATATGATGGATGTATAGCAGACGAAGGAAAGTCTAGATTACTAGAAAAGGCTGGTTCTATTGTACTCAATTTATCAAGAAATTTATTAAATGAAGGACGGATCATTTATCTTCATAATTGGTATACTTCTCCAGCCTTATTTGAGGAATTATATAAATATAAGACACATGCTTATAGCACCGTCCGAATGAATAGAAAAGGTTTGCCGTGCGACGAAAAAGTTAAACATATAAAAAGTTTGAACAGGGGAGAAATGGTAGTCCGCTATAATAAATTTATGGCATTTTGTGCGTGGATGGATAAAAGACCGGTGACGCTTCTCAGCACCTTCCATACCCCACAGTTGGTAACAACTGAAAAACTGATTACATTTGAGGACAACAAATAAAAAAGCCAAATCTGGTTTTGGACTAGAATACGCACAAGGGTGCAGTTGACCATACCGACCAGGTATTTCATGGGCACGAATCATTTAAAAAAACACTAAAATGGTACAAAAAGTATTTCTCGTTACCGGTGTTTCCGGCCGGCAGACGGTGTTGTTATTTTTTTCTCGGTACGGCTCGCGTTGACTCATCGTTAGAAGAAACGTCGCACCGTTTCTTATACTCGAGCAATTCGAAATCTAACGCTTTATTAAAATTGAATTCTATAAGGCCGAGAAAACTTCGTAAACCTTCTTTTTTAATTTTAAAACGCCGTTCTTTAAACAAATTTGAATAAATCCCTATTATTAAAAAAGCATAATGTTTCAACATATCGAACTTTAAACATGTTTATGCAAATATTAAATTGTATAGTAAAGATATTATACAATTCCACATTAAATTTTTGAAATAAATTCAAATAAATCCCTGTTATGGAAATTTAAATCCAGTCTTTAACTTTAACTAAGCTACAATGAATCATTAATGGGGAGGACAAATTTGTACAATTTTATCTTGATATCTTTAATTATATAGGAATTATCCGCTAAGACTGAGACTAGATACTCTACTATGGAAACTAGATTATTATGAAAAAACGGAATCGGCCGGGAATCTGTAAAGTAAAAATTCGTCAGAATAGAGAGTCGGCGATAGTGACGGTGGGAGGCCGCTCTGGAGGACGGGTCCGGCGTTCGGCGTGCTGTCCAGATTTACCTGACGCACCGGTTCGTGAAGCGCGTCGAAGGCCGATGGGCAAACGCGTCCATCAGAACCACTACCGTTTCAACGGGAGCAATATCATTGAAACCATTGAGAGGTATAATCTGGACATGGATACCTCCCGGTGGAGGGTGGTTCGAGAAAAACCAACGCGCTCCGGTCTGATCATAACGCTGAAGATAGAAGACAGATCGGTCGGTATATTGAGGAAGTTGAGAAATCGTATTCCATTAGATCGGCGGGCGGTTCAAAAGTTTAACATTGTAACAGTCACGTCGGTGAGGAGGGAAAAATTCGTTAAACCATTAAATACAGCAATAAGAGAAATCATTCAAACGAATAAATAAATAAATAAATAATTAACAATGTAAAGAACTCCAAAATAAAATCAGACTTTACGTTCAATCTACATTAACTACGAAACAACGACTATAACAAACGAACGCAAAGAGACACCACCGAATAATTAAACAACTTTAACAAATTTAACAATAAAATCGAACTGACCGACAATCAAAAACAAACAAATCAAGAACAACCTAGAAATAAGAATTAAACTTTTATATTTACAACTGTGGCAAATAAGAGCCATACCCCCACTACCGGAGTTTCGCGATCTATGTATACGACCGTGAGTAGGAACAACGGAGTTTCCTGTGATTGGCAATGGTTGGTTAGAGTGGATGGCAATGCGAAACACCTTAAAAAATAACGGTATTTGGGGAGTTTTCTACCCTTACGCAGTTGGTTGGTCGGTAATAAATCATCACAAATTCTTTGGGTTAAAAAATGTGTTCTCGGCAATGAGGGAATGGAGGGTTCAAGGATTAGGACCGAAAAACCTACGAACAATGGAAAACGTCGACTTGCGGATGCAGGTATGAGGGTCTGCTGCTAGCAATTAGGGAATGCCACTTTAGGACAGGCCTAAATAGACACTTAAGAGTATTCTTTCGATCGGGGAGAGGTACATGACCCTAGTAGAAATTTGACCCGTAAGCGACCAGTAAGCAGCCATTTTTTAATGGCCAATGGCCAGAAATTGACCAGTTCTTTCACTATTCTTTGGCAAGTTAAGTGCCAAATGGTAGAAAATTTTTTAGCCAAAAACGGGTCGCAAAAATAGTCAGTTACTGGTCAGTAAAATTTTGCCACTCACTAGCCAGTGAAATTTAGTCAGTTACTGACTACTAAAATTTAATTAGTTGCTGGCTAATGAAATTTGGACGCTTTATTTAATTTGTAATTATAAAAATTACATTAAGTGCATTATTGAGATGAGATTCAATTAACGACTGCATTCACTATAAACTTTAAATGAAAAATGAAAAAAAATTTGCTCTGTTGCTAACAGGATTCGGAACCATTGACCTTTGAGGAATCCTACATCTTAACAATCTCATCAAATTTAATTACATAAATTCGATGCTTCGAATCTCGTTAACGTATGATCTTGTAGATGGTGATTTAGCGGACCCTGCGTTTACTTTATATTTTGTCCAACTCCCAGAAAGTTCGTTATTTCTTATACGATGACAACTTAAACATATTGTAACCTGTCCGTGTGGCTATATACTCAAATAGAATAAGCACTTAATACTCTTTTAAGATAGTCCTAAAAATTACTACGTATAATGAAATCCACGAAGATTTACGCATTTAAATAAATGCGTATGTAATAAGATATTAATATCATAAATAATTTATTGATGCATGTAATACATTATATAGAATCGTAATGCTTGAAAATACTCAATTTGCAATTTTGTTGCACCGTTTACATACTGGTCTCATAATTATATGTGTATCAACAATTAATGTTAAGATGGTTTTATGAACATAAATGAAATGTAATTTTTTATATGCATGTATTTTATACGTAGCTCCAATAGATTATTCGATTGTAAGAGATACTACAGTTAATAGTTCAATACATATACATATATCTGGCGAGTGACTATCTGTATCATCTTAAAATTCCTTCATCTTCGATCATTTAATGAAGTTGTTTATCTCGTGCTTACAAAATTCTGGCCAAATACTGGTCGCTGTATGATCACATATTTTTGGTCAGTAGATGACGTTGGAGTACATATGTGACCATTATTTTTTAACCAGAAAATGGCTAGTAACTGGACACGAAATACTGGCCAGAAATTTCTGGCCAAATACTGGTCGAAAACTGTGCGCAAAAATTGTTAATTGCTGTCCAATGAAATTTGGCCAGTTACTGGTCAGCACATGATCATATATTTTTCGTGTATAGATCACGTGTTCATTTAATCATCATAGTTATCCATGAACGTTTACGTTTAAGTTTTTATTCGATTAAACAATCTCTTACAATCACAGAATCTATTGTACATTGTTGATCTGATGGCGAATCGAATTTTCTATTACCATTTACTGTCTAAGAAGTAAAGAAGAGATGTGTATTACATCGTGATCTATGTACGAAAAATATATGATCATATGCTGACCAGTAACTGGCCAAATTTCATTGGACAGCAACTAACAATTTGTGCGGACAGTTTTCGACAAGTACGTGGCCAGAACTTTCTGGTCAGTATCTCGTGTTCAGTGAACGGCCATTTAGTGGCTAAAAAATAATGGCCACATATGTACTGCAACGTCATCTACTGAATAAAAATATGTGACTATACACCGACCAGTATTTGGCCAGAATTTTCTAGCTAGTATTTCATGTCCAGTTACTAGCCATTTACTGGTTAAAAAATTACGGTCAAATATCTACTGCAGCGCCATCTGTTAACCAAACATTTATGACCATATACCGACCAGTAACTGGCCAGCATTTTGTGTCCAGTTATTAGCCATTTACTGGCTATAAAAGTGTGACTAGAAATTATTGGTCGTTTACTGGCCAAAAAATGGTTTTCTGCGAAAATTTTTCTACTCGGGGAACGAAATGCTAAGATTTTTCTCCGCGCCGAACGTAAACAATAAACGATAAATCATAATAACATCATTAATCAGCGAAATGTTACGATGGATGCATCACTTCATATTATTGTAAAGTATCGCGAAATCGGAGAAATAAAATCTATTTAAAAATACATCGTGCATTCAACGTTGAGAACGTGTCCTACTATTTAATACTTATTGTTAGAGACAAAGTCTGAGAAATTCTCATTGTCAGGCACGAAATCGGAGGGCATCCGATTTCATAATTACATTCTATGTGGTCAAATAAAAATTATACTGACCATACAATAAGTAAGTACTTATTTACTTACTAATTGGGAAATATTTATATTTCTCAATAAACCCCTCGATCTCAATTATATTTGTATTAATATGAAATAAATCGTGAGTACAAGAAGCCCTGACCGGAGCTCACATATAAATGGAATATATCATACAACAATAGAAAATTGTTACTCTTCCCGAGCATTTATAATGATATTATAAATACACAGCGCCACTATGCTCATTCAATAACTATAAAATAGAACCAGTCACCCGTTCTGTTTCGGAGCTTTCGTCCTGCGGCATAATCGAGTGACCGGAGGAACTTAAAAGCATGCGACTTACCGGATTCTTCATTCATGTTGTTTTCATCAGTCAGGGGAGACGAATAATGAAAATAAAGACTGTAACAGGTAAAAATAAAAGCACCATTATGATGTATTCTTACACGGTCCTTTGATAACGATTTGTCAAATGTATTTTATTTTATTTCGAAAGACGCTCCAATATAAACGAGTGAATTTGACTAATAATTAGTTAATAGAAATTCGAAAGCAAAATTATTTTAAATGGAAAATGCGGAGATACTTACATTGTGCGCTCGAGAAATACCGCATTCTCTTCGTCCTTTGTTCTTGACGTGAGTTTAATCGCGAGACTCTAATCACATTGAATGAATATTTATACAAAAAGAAAGAAATAAAAAAGCAGAAATAAAAGTCTAAATATCATTTTACGAACAACACTGACTCTAATTTCGCGATTAAATGTACCAATGATCAGAAATGTGAATTATGAAACGACGTATGTGTAACGTAATTGAATTCAAATAGAAGGTACTACAATAAGCACTGATTCTACCGACTGCATTGCACGCGGCCACAAAATGTTCTTAGAACAGCCAGGATAAAATCCTTGTAACAAAAAAATATAACATACATTACGCTTCCTTCTATAAATCTTCTCATTATTTCTCAGTGCACACTTAAGCGTATTTTAATATAATATTGTAACCGTACAAATTTCCCGCTTGTACCGGTTACATATGCCCTCGCGGGAGAACCTTTAAGAAGGTCCGAGGTCCTCACGCACGCGCGGAATTCGTCGGATTACGTAATCGAAGGATCGACGATCGATTCCGTAACCGACGGATCACTCCAAATTCTGATACCAAAGAGATAACGTCGCGTCAGATCAGAGGACGAAACTTGGAGAACGAATTCCGTCCAGAACAATTAGTATTTAACACTAGATTGCCCAAGGAAGTCATTTTGACTGCTTTTGGGCAAATGTACAAATAATAATGCATAAATTATTTTTTCCCAAGTGAAGTAAATAAATAGTAAATGTCTCATGGATAATTGCGAATGCTAATATTCGCAGTCGTGGATCGAGTCATAAGTTATAAGTGTAACTGGATAAGTGTGTGCGTGGCCACAGCGAATTTAAGAAGTTTATGATACAAGATGAAGATATAGCGAAACTGTTACGCCACCAATCCGTAAGTCAAACCCTGCACAAATCCATACATTGTAATCGCGAGTACCGATCAAGCGATCGTTTCTTATTTTAATAAACCACTAGTCTGGCAACGTTCTATTGCGCGGGTTCATATCGATTCGAGTCCGGTAAAGTCGCGTCCTTCAATCATAAGACTGACACACAGAGTCTCATAATTTGTTTGCAAGAGAAATATATCATTGTTATCCGTTTATTTCATCTAAATAACTTCTAATTTCCTATCAATTACGAGTCCTCCTCTCTCTAAGAGACACGAACTCCTCCCTCCTGAATACGCCAGCGGAGTATTCGGTTACAATATATAAACGGAACGAAACGTATATAAACGAAATGCTAACAGAAGATAACATAAACAAAACGTTTTAAACAAGTTTATTTGGGCGCGTTCTAAGAATTGGGGGAAGGGCAACGCTTTATAGTATGTACTATATATGATTACGTGGTATTTCAATAGAAAACGTCAAAAATATTCGTCGAGGTAAATCTAACTAATTGTAAAAATGGAAGATGAAAATCGAATAATAGAATATGCAAAGATTCTTAACATTGCTGCCAACTGAAGAACGCTTCCTCTTCGCGCTAGCTTCTTCCCAGAAATAATTCTAATACCAAAAATGAACAAACAGAAATAAAAGAAAATTAATTAGAAATCTATTAACGCACCTGATCAAATTCCAATCGGCGAACAAGCACTGACTCGAACTTCATGATAGAATTCATCAAACATCGAATGGAATGGACTAGGAAATTATATCTACATTTGATTAATTCGAAGAATGGAAGCAAGTGACTCTACGCCCGCATTGCATGCGGCCCGAAAATCAAGAAAAATAGTTACGAACAAGCACTGACTGGAAGACCGCATTGCACGCGGTTACAAAAAGAATTCCACTATTGCAAAGAGAAGATTCGTAAAATTACAAGCAATCTATGCCAGAAACGTCCGACAAGTAGTTGGGCAAACGCGTACTTGTTAATCAGAATTATAATACGAAAGTCGAGAAATAGTAATGCACTAAGAGTAGTTATAACACTGAGGCCAAGTAATAAGTGCATCTAAGCCGGTACCGTACAAATATCTCAAGGACTCAAGGATAAAGAAAAATCGAACTACGCTATGTATACGCGGTACACGGCACATTAAACTCAAGCATGGCACACGACGCACAGAGAACAACTGTCGGTGACGGTTCGCAGCGCAGGGCGCAGACTAACCGGTTTGAGGAAAATTGCGAATGCTAATATTCGCAGTCGTGGATCGAGTCATAAGTTATAAGTGTAACTGGATAAGTGTGTGCGTGGCCACAGCGAATTTAAGAAGTTTATGATACAAGATGAAGATATAGCGAAACTGTTACGCCACCAATCCGTAAGTCAAACCCTGCACAAATCCATACATTGTAATCGCGAGTACCGATCAAGCGATCGTTTCTTATTTTAATAAACCACTAGTCTGGCAACGTTCTATTGCGCGGGTTCATATCGATTCGAGTCCGGTAAAGTCGCGTCCTTCAATCATAAGACTGACACACAGAGTCTCATAATTTGTTTGCAAGAGAAATATATCATTGTTATCCGTTTATTTCATCTAAATAACTTCTAATTTCCTATCAATTACGAGTCCTCCTCTCTCTAAGAGACACGAACTCCTCCCTCCTGAATACGCCAGCGGAGTATTCGGTTACAATATATAAACGGAACGAAACGTATATAAACGAAATGCTAACAGAAGATAACATAAACAAAACGTTTTAAACAAGTTTATTTGGGCGCGTTCTAAGAATTGGGGGAAGGGCAACGCTTTATAGTATGTACTATATATGATTACGTGGTATTTCAATAGAAAACGTCAAAAATATTCGTCGAGGTAAATCTAACTAATTGTAAAAATGGAAGATGAAAATCGAATAATAGAATATGCAAAGATTCTTAACATTGCTGCCAACTGAAGAACGCTTCCTCTTCGCGCTAGCTTCTTCCCAGAAATAATTCTAATACCAAAAATGAACAAACAGAAATAAAAGAAAATTAATTAGAAATCTATTAACGCACCTGATCAAATTCCAATCGGCGAACAAGCACTGACTCGAACTTCATGATAGAATTCATCAAACATCGAATGGAATGGACTAGGAAATTATATCTACATTTGATTAATTCGAAGAATGGAAGCAAGTGACTCTACGCCCGCATTGCATGCGGCCCGAAAATCAAGAAAAATAGTTACGAACAAGCACTGACTGGAAGACCGCATTGCACGCGGTTACAAAAAGAATTCCACTATTGCAAAGAGAAGATTCGTAAAATTACAAGCAATCTATGCCAGAAACGTCCGACAAGTAGTTGGGCAAACGCGTACTTGTTAATCAGAATTATAATACGAAAGTCGAGAAATAGTAATGCACTAAGAGTAGTTATAACACTGAGGCCAAGTAATAAGTGCATCTAAGCCGGTACCGTACAAATATCTCAAGGACTCAAGGATAAAGAAAAATCGAACTACGCTATGTATACGCGGTACACGGCACATTAAACTCAAGCATGGCACACGACGCACAGAGAACAACTGTCGGTGACGGTTCGCAGCGCAGGGCGCAGACTAACCGGTTTGAGGAGGGGAGCTAACTCAGCCAACGAAAATCAGCCCCTTCTCTCACGCATACTATCGCACCGTATGTGTGTGCTCCGAGCTCGGCTGACTGTCGACTCATTGTCAGTAGAGAGAGAAAGCGAAAGATCAGTCCATCGCTCTTACTCCTGATGCGTTAAAATCCATGCGGCTCGCAGCTGACTGATGGCTGTTTGAACTCTCAATTCCCGTCCTTCTCACTATTATAAGTTAATATTATAAAAAAATATATAAGTTTCTCCTTGCGGAAAACGGAAAACTTATTCGTCTTACTATTAGGCTTGTAAAAAATCATTTGCTTGTTGACTTTCGCAAATTGAACGTCATGCAGATTCTAAGTATCATATTGAATGCTGCAAAAGAAGTGGCATAGACGTGAGAAAATCGGACGATTTCAGTAGGATAGATGAGAAATCACCGCAAAAGATTGGTGGAAGAACTTTGTGAAGTTGGCACCCCCAACTGCAAATTTTTATAGAAATCAAATTGCATTCGTTTGTCCACGTTTGTCCAACCAAAATTTTCGTTTATCCACCCCCCAAAGAAAGTTACTAAAAAGAAATTTTTATTTATTTTTTAGCACCCCTATGAAAATGTTTTTTAGTTTTTTGTGCAACTTGATTGTCCACGATTTGTCTATGTTAGTACAACCAAAATTTTCGTCTGTCCAGCCCTCAGAGAAAACTTATACTTGAATTAAACTAAAATTGTTTAACGATAGATTTAGTTTCAGATAATTTTTTTCAATTTCATAATTAATTGTTCATGTTTGCGTAAGAACATGAATCGTTTTCGTTTGTCTAACTAATATTTTCTCTTGTACACCTTTCAGAAATAAGTCATACGTAAATTAGATAGAGTAGTAGCTATGCACTCAACTGCAGATAATTTTTCCTAATTTTGTAGTCATATACGTATGTTCGCGTTATTTGTTTTTTCAACCGAAGTTTTCGTTTGTCCAAACCTTAGAAAAAAGTTATTGACAGATTAGAAAAATGTAATAGCGTTACTCACACTTAAGTACCATGTTCGTCAATTTAATAATTATTAACGTGAATATACATATATGCGGTATGTATAGTTCGATTTAAATTAACAATTAAAATGAATGGATTGTTTAGAAGATTGCTATTGCAACATTTTATTTATAAATAACTGTATAAATGTGTTTATGTAATAATAAAACAATTGCATTTTTACCATTGAACGTAAAAATACGTGGACAAATCGTGGACATTCAAGTTTCATAAAAGAAGCTTATAAAGAAATCTTCATAGGAGGGCTAATAAAAAATTTTTGGTTTTCGCTATGTCACTTTTTGACGGGTGGACAAACGAAAATTTTTGTTGGATAAATCTAGACAAATGATGGACAAACGAATGCAACTTGGTTTTTATATGTTAGCGACAGCTTATTTTTAAGAGTTGTCAAGAATAGTTAACCCGGGATTCCTCGTTCTTTAAATGGCTTTATGATAGGGACCCTGCTTGCATGGGTCTTAAGAGGCTTTGCAAGGGTGGTGTCCAAATGGCGGATGGTCCGAAACCACGCGGCCATCGAGTGCCATAAAATACGTTGGTCCTGAGGAAACGTGGAAACAGTTA
>NW_017181409.1:0-527 GCF_001652005.2 Ceratina calcarata
TTCCCTTCCTTTAACAGCAGATATTCTTTCTTCAACTCGAAATAACTTTTCTCCAACTGCTTGTTTTCTTTGTCCAATATCTCATTTCTCTTCTTCAATTGTTCATTTTCCTCTTTGAGTTCTTCGTAATCTGCGCGACTTCCATTTTCTATCAGTAGCTCCTCGATTGTTTTATCTTTCTCCTTAATTTTTTGCGACAGGACATCCGTCTTTTCGTTTAATTGCTTTATTGTGTTTCGTTGGACGGCCAGTTCGGTTCTCAATTGTTGAGAATTATCAGGCACTATCGATATCTGGTTAGTCACACATGACGAGGGTGTAATGAAACTGGGCAGTGGCGAATATGTTGATCTTGATGATGTTGCCAAGGGTACAGCCATTGACATCTGCAACCAATAATGTTTACACATATTATTGTAAGATACAAATTAAATATTGCTTATTTTATATCATATGAAGAAAGCGTCTTGAGCATTGAGCTATATAAAACATCTGGAGTGTGCACGAATGGGAGGGGTCGTTCGCCG
>NW_017181410.1:0-528 GCF_001652005.2 Ceratina calcarata
AAGCGCATACGCACGAATGTTGTTTTATTATGATCTTTCGCAATCGCATACATGTTACACCAACCCGCTAACTTCTCGTCGGTATTGTAGGGCTCTACTCACGACGGTAATAAGTCCAAGCCATTAATCGTTTCACGCGCACGATTTATTTTCTTAATGTTACAATGATATTTACAATGTTAATGACGCGTTCACTTAATCTATTAAGCAGAGCGAAATCCTGCCGAGGATTTCGTCTATCCCGCGTGCACTTGCACGGAAATCGGCATCGTGCCGTGATTCAACTTTACGCGATCGTCCGACGACCGAATATTAATTTTGCTGGGTATTATTCACAGCGTTAATAAAAGGCTAATTACCTCCAGACTCGACGTTCATGGAACGGAGCTGTTCTCGCGAAATTGCCTTTTNGACTAAATACTACATGGTGCAAGATATACATTTTAATATTAAATATAAGATCATTATTTAACGGAAAGTTATATATAATTAACCTACTTATATTATATGCCCTAGTTATACAAGAAT
>NW_017181411.1:0-527 GCF_001652005.2 Ceratina calcarata
ATAAAATTGCACGAATTATTCAATAGCTCGAATTGAACATTTTCTCATAAAATAATAATAATAATAATACGTATTTGCAGAGTTCGTGTTTAATATCCTCTTTCAAGAAGATAAGTATTTCTCATGAATTCGCAAGAGACATTGCGTTGGCTCGGTAGACCATAACAGACAATGACGGAACGAATTATGGGTCTCCAAGTTCTGAACAAATTGTCTTGCATAACGAATTCGCGATATTCCACTAGGTGGAAAGTGTTTTGATTCCTGGCATAGTGATCGAAATATTTCCACGATTCATATATTTGCTTCCATAGTACATGACTGCGGTTCTTATACATTTGCAAAAAGTCTGCAAAGCATATAAGCACTGCGCAAATATTGCAGCATGCGATACTTGAATCATAAAAGAAATTGCTATTTTTAACACGTTTTTCTTAAACTGTTAAATAAATGAAGTCTTTTAAATTTGCTGAAATATTTCCTTATTTTATTTTTGCATAAAGACTGTCTAGTAATAAATTTAATTA
>NW_017181412.1:0-527 GCF_001652005.2 Ceratina calcarata
CGAGTTATTTGACGCTATAAACTTATTGACATTTTAAGACCAAAAAAATATTCATGTCAGCGGTATTTATGAAGTAAGTATATTTAGTTCATATTTGTAATTTCACTTACAATTGTACTGCACAAGTATAATTGTTGCTGCGTGTGATATTAATTCTACACTTTCACAGAGGGAGAAAGAAAAGATGCAGTGGGGCGGCCGCGGAAGACAATAGGACGATTGCGGAGGATACTCGGGTGAGTGCATTAAGCAGTGAATTTATTTATTTAGTTGCGAAGGTGACCTTGAAAATAGTCAAGAAAAAATTGTCTTTTCAATTGTTTTTCTTGCAATGTACAGCCAATCGAAAAGTGATAAACTTTGGTTGAAAATATTTTTCTGTCAGATTGTCGGAAGTACTTGAGAAATCGTGAAAACTGTTACGTGGGACACCCTGTAAATGTTATTGTGTTAAGATCTTCGTTCATATGATTGTTGCGGTCATTATTTATAGATGAATCTCAATTCTATGCAAGTAACGTTGGCGC
>NW_017181413.1:0-527 GCF_001652005.2 Ceratina calcarata
CGTCCACAACACACACGGTAGGAACGATATGCATCCCTTGCGCTCTTCTCCAACAGCCACCTGGAATATTCGACCCTCCTCACGTAGTCTTCTGGCAGCAGGTTGTGCACCCTTATGTAATGATAAGGGTGCATGTTGTTCTGTCTCACAATCCGATGCACTGTTGATCTGGATGTACTGAAACAAAAATGAAAAATTCCTTATTACATAAGAAACGAGCTCTTGAATGCAAAAGTTCTATTTAATTAGAAACTTACCCGGTTATGCGGCTGACATCGCGTATGCTCAGAGTCGGGTCCCGATCGAACTCTTCGAGGACTCGCTCTGTCCGAGACGCGGATGTTCGTCTCGACTGGCCGGTTTCCCGATGATTCGGTTGAAAGGAGCCCGTCGTGAACGCCCGTTGAGCTAAACGCCGAAAAGCGTTTTCGCTCGGCAGTGTTCTCCCGGGATGCTGCTCTCGGAATAATTCGACAGCCGCCGTCGCCGAACACCCAGCTTGGGCGTAAATTACGAGCATATTATAA
>NW_017181414.1:0-527 GCF_001652005.2 Ceratina calcarata
CAACAAGCACAGTTCCATACCCTAAAACAACTCACGATATCAAAACGAAACCAGGAACAAACCAAAAAAGAAAAGAGAGAAGACGGAAAACGATACACTAAAAATAATAACAATAAAGATGAAAGAAATAGAGACAAACATACTCACCAACAAAAATTATCCTTGAAACACAAAATGCAAACTTGGCCCCGGGACAATACAGAAATCAATAAACCAGAAAACCATCAAATCAAAAACCAAAAAACGGAAAAACCCAAAAATCTACTACAAACAAGAACTGATCAGCCAAAGAATAAATCATCCATCTGAAACAATAAAAATCTGCTTAAACCTGAGCCAATAAATCAGATATAAAAACAATAAAATAGCAATGATTATAGACAACGCTAAGAATCCACTCACCAACACAGAAACAAAGCTGCAAAACATCAAAGCTTAGCAAAACACTAAATACCTATCGCTTAACAAAAAAGACGGAGCACAGACACTACAATGAAACGCACAACATTACCAGTAAAGAAAAACAC
>NW_017181417.1:0-527 GCF_001652005.2 Ceratina calcarata
CAGGTGAGTCTTCTAGACATATTTTTTAGCATGTTAGCAGTAATTTTGTCCTTGGTAGGAGCTTTACCATTTCGAAGGGACCTGAAGAGTAAATAAATACTCCTGGGAGATAAATCCGAAAATATACTTCCAGTTAAGGTAGGTGATCTGTCCATTTTATCTATAAATTCAACAATAGAGTTTTGATTTGGAGATGGGAGCGTATGTGTTTCACCAAATACCATTTCAAATTGGTCAGCAAGAGCTTCCACTTTTTCCTTAGGGACCATGACACTGCTTCCGCCGACACTAATTACCGGAAGTTTTGTCTTTTTGTATTTGTTTGTTATTGCATTATAGGTATCCAAGAAGGTTGGGTCTGTCTTATTAAACGAGCCGAGTTTATTAATCCAGTCGATATTTCTTAAGTACGAGATTTGCCTTTTGATTTCAGCCGTTAAGTCGTTTACTATTAGATTAAAGTGTGCAATACCAAGTCTTTGCGCCAGTTTACGAATATTTCTTCTGCGTCTAATGAGTGTCAACAG
>NW_017181418.1:0-527 GCF_001652005.2 Ceratina calcarata
GAGAATCTTAGAATAGATCTGCACGATTCAAAGGATTCGTGCACTCAAGAATTCTTGTAACAGAGCTTCGAGGATAGAAGTACAAAATTAAATGATAAGATTCCTGCTTTTAATTATGTCGGAGATTGACTTGCAGAGGTAAAAGCGAATCGATGAGAGAATCTGGTATGGTCGAGACGCGAAACATCAAATTAAAAGTCTTTTGCGAATGGTACGGCGGGGACAGGAATCAGAGAGTGGAAAACCGGAACTGAGCGACAAAGCGAAGAGGGAAGTGAAGTGCATTCCCGTTTGAGCAGCGAACAGCGAACGTGATTCCGGATCACGGATAACCAGCGAAAAAAGGAAATGATGAAAGAGAGTAACTGTTCTAAAAGGTGTATTAGTGACAGCCACGTGATAGGAAAAAGCTTATAAACAAGACGAATGCGAAAGGTCTGTTTGTTTCTAATTTATTGTTATTATTAAAGCTCTTTTTTTACAGACATATTATATATTATTATTAACAGACATATTATACATTATTA
>NW_017181419.1:0-527 GCF_001652005.2 Ceratina calcarata
GCCGTTCTGGTTATATATTACTATCACGTAACATCTTTGAATTCTTACTTCAACAATAATCAGGCGTTTAACGCGAATTCCTATTCGTGTAATTCATTTTCAGTTACAAATTATACAGGACGGAAAGATTATCTCCCGTTCCTGACGTTCACACTGATTATCAGTATCGAAACAAGGGCACGTCTATTTTATACGTGTCCGAGTCTCGGACGTTTCCGTGACCATTACAGCTTTTATTCATAGCTGGTCGCCGGTTATATTATCCCGGTAGGGTTCTTCTGGACATAGCCCGGAGTATTCTGCATCGGCTCTGACCATAGTTTGGCTCAGATAGCTCCCCCGGGTAGATGCTCCTTGGCATAGTCCGAAGCATTTTGCAAAGGGGACTGATCATAGTTTGGCGGTCAGTTGAAGTCCGGCCTTACAATCCGGGCTTCCTCATGCAGAGTAGCTAGCTGCGTGAGCTCCATGTAGAAAACGATCGCAGGCTCTGTTTCGGCGCACCGAACCAGTGCAACGTAAAGTCC
>NW_017181420.1:0-527 GCF_001652005.2 Ceratina calcarata
GTTGATATACCGGGTGTACAAAAGTTTTTTTACTCAGTACAGTCAAGTACAGCGCGTCCTGTATACCGTATAAATATTGAATGGTTTTTTTTTTTTGGACACCCTGTATGAAGCGATAAGAAGGTATGAAATAATGAAAGAGAAAAAGGGAGATGTAAGCATCATCGTAAAGAGGGATAACGGGCGAGCCGAAAGAGCCGTGGCACTACAGTAAATAGCGGACGCGGTGGGGTTCCGACGAGACGGCTAATGAAGACCTAATAAACGACACAGGCTTAGAGCCGCCACCCTTCCTACTGATATTTAATACAAACGTTACAATATCAAAACACGTTCACTCGCAGAATGGCCACTCGAGCGCACCCCTTGATCGCGCGCGGCTAATACGCTCGGGGTTCCACGGCTTTGCCAGACTTAAAGGTGTACCTATCCCCCCCCCTCCTCCCCACTTCCATAGATGCTTTCTGCTTCGCTCTAGATAAACAGAACCACGTGCGACAGTAACTGCACCTAATCAAACTGTAATT
>NW_017181421.1:0-527 GCF_001652005.2 Ceratina calcarata
TGTTGATGATGTTTGTGTTCTTGTATGCTCGAGTGTTTCTTTTTATATGTTCCTTATGTTGCGGGTAGGATTTGCTGAATGAATATTACTTTTGTGGTTAATTCATAGGGAGGAGTTTCGGTTTTTTATTACTAGTGATTGTGTGGCTTTTGCGTATATTTCGAGTTTGTTAATTTATCTTGGGGTATTTTTATTTCGTTTTTCCTTCTTGTATGGTTCTGTATTGTATTTTTAGCGGATCTATTTGTTTCGTTGTCTGCATTTGGATGTCCTTGCGTTAGGGATTATGCGTTTATGTGTTTGTATTTTGAGTTGAATATTTTGTCTGTATGTATGTTGGTGTTTTGTGGTTGTTCCTGAGGGTTTATTATTAATTTTTATGTGTTGTACGTTCTGATGTTTCATTTGTTTATTGTGTTTTTTATATGTATTGGGGGCAAGAGCCGTTGTCTAGATATTGTTTTATTCTAAGTTTTTCTTGTTTCTATTCTGTTGTCGTCTTATTGTTTTTGATCAGTGTTAATTTA
>NW_017181422.1:0-527 GCF_001652005.2 Ceratina calcarata
AATCAAAATTGAAATACAGCAGGTTGTATTAAATATGCAAATAATTAGCTAAATCAAGATTTTCGAATTTCAATGACTATTGTAAATTATTGATAATGAGGAACATTTGTAAATGTCAGAAAATGTTTAACACTAAAGGGCGAACTTTAGCAACGAGAAGCCGTGCGGCTGGAAAATAGTCAGTTTCCCAGGGAAGGCCGTTCTGCTTGCTTTCAAAACACGAAACGATTTTCACCGGGGGCAACCAACCTTCTGAACGAGCTTCCCTCGTAGAAAGTTCGCCCGGCGGAATCCGCGAAAATTCGACTAGAAAATCGTAACGAACCCAGAACCGAACTAACATTTTCCATCTACCTAACTACTGCCAACGTGGCTACTCCTAACTGTCTGATTAGTATTTTCATTGATCGTCCATTTCCATTCACCATTTACTCGGTAAAGCCAGTAATTAATTCGCACTACTTTGGCCAAAGGCTAAACTTCCAACAGGATTTTCTATTGGATAGTTCCACATAGAAATTGTATAT
>NW_017181423.1:0-528 GCF_001652005.2 Ceratina calcarata
ATGCCATCCGGCCCGGGGGCTTTGTACGGTAGAAAGGTGTCTATTGCCCATATCGTTCTTTCTATCGTTACGACTTTTGCCGCCGTTTTCCAGTCCGCATTGGTGTTGTGTGTTCGCGCGTTGTTGATTTCACGTTCGAAGTTTGCGTCGTTGTTTCGTTCTACTCGCGATCCTNCGACCCGTTCGTTTTCTGAACGAGACCAATACTCTTTTCATCCGTTGTCTCGAGGATTTTGTTCATTCTGGCTATGTTTCTTGTTTTCTGTAGTCTGTCACAAAAGCGCTTCCACGAGTTCCTTCGTGCTTTGGCGATCTCTCTCTTGAGTTTTGACTCTGCTTTCTTTGTTTTAAGTCTGTCTCGTCTCTTTTTTGTACGTCGGGCCTTTTTCTGTAGTCGTTTGCACTCTTGTCTCATCGCATGCAGATTCGGGTTCCACCAGGGTAGTCTGGGGTTAAAGCCTTTCTTTTTGCAAGGGACCGCGGCGCTTTCCGCATTTCTCACCGCGTCCGTGATAAATTCTGTGTATT
>NW_017181424.1:0-527 GCF_001652005.2 Ceratina calcarata
CCTTAATAATTAGTTAACAAATACTAATCTCATCCACCGCCAGAACAAGACAGATAAGAATAAAAATACAACATTCAATCAAACCAGAAGGCAATTGACAGTTTGGCAAGGCACCAATTTAAACCATATTTTCATTGTCCAGATAAACCTTAGATTTACTCTTAATTCTGATTGCAAATAGTATATCCAACAAATATATAATTACCTCCGTACACAAAGTTACACCTCCTCCCTCTAACAAAATTACCTCCTTCTTCTAAATAAATAGAAATTCTCCTAATAACCAAGGATAATATCCAAGCGCATATTGCACAAACCAATACTCTTGCAATCTACTTGACAATCATTAAAGGCCTACGCAAACAAATTCTCAACTACAAGTTTCTTTTTAATAAAAGATGACTGAATCGGTTGTCATCCAGATAACAAATACAGTCAAAATAAGGATCTTTAAATTTAACAATATAACACCAAATAGAATAAAAACTCTCCTTATCCAATCTAAATTTCCATCATATCCTATCTCA
>NW_017181425.1:0-527 GCF_001652005.2 Ceratina calcarata
ATACGTGGGATACAAGTCGACTTATAAACGTTTAAGCCGAATGTACCTTGAAAGGTCACCTTTATCCCGAAATATCCCTCAGTAATCGGCTTACCAACTAGTTTTTCGTGTAGTTTCCGTTATAATACACATTCTCCAAGGATTCTCAAGAGGCATTCATTCTTGTTTTATACATGTGTGGGATACAAGTCGACTTATAATCGTTTATGCCGAATGTACCTTGAAAGTACGACTACATCCCCAAGTATCCCTCAGTATTCCGCTTATCAACTAGTTTTTCGTGTAGTTTCCATTAAAATACACCTCCTTCTAGGGATCTCAAGAGGCATTCATTCTTGTTTTACATATATGTGGGTTACAAGTCGACTTATAAGCGTTTAAGCCGAATGTACCTAGAAAGGTCACCTATATCCCCAAATATTCCTCAGTATTCCGTTTACCAAGTAATTTTTCGTGTAGTTTCCGTTAAAACACACCTTGTTCTAGGGTTCTCAAGAGGCATTCATTCTTGTTTTATACATATGTGG
>NW_017181426.1:0-527 GCF_001652005.2 Ceratina calcarata
CCGTTCAAACTACGCGCGCGGCTAGGTTCAAAGGTTAAAGCTAAGACATAACAGCTTTCTAGACTGGGACCACGCTATGGGCGGAAAAATCCGCAAATCTTATATCAAGACCTTTAGTTTCACTTTTCTTCACCATGCGCGCTGCGATCGAAATTCCGCAAATCTTACATCACTGATCCGCGTGCGAGAAAACGTATGTACGGAAATCGGAGTCAGTAAAGGGAATCTGTGAACAATACATGATCGTATCTTTCAGTCTCTCTTCTTGAGCAACCTCCTTTACTTCGGGACATAATATTCTGTATACAGGAAACGGGAGCGACGTTCTTCAATTAGTTATAAATTTGTTTTTGCCATTTTTTTTTGTTTAAAAAATTAAGTCCAGTCTTTACTTCCGTATTCCCGTTTCTCCACCGATTCGAAACTTACTTATACAGGATGTAAACCTGCAGGTGGGCAATATTTTAAGGATGTGTTCTATGGTCAAAAATAAGAAGAAAATCAAGAGAGAGAAAATTGCGTTTGGG
>NW_017181427.1:0-527 GCF_001652005.2 Ceratina calcarata
ATCCGAGACCAACACACCGACGGCCCGTATAAAATTATTTAGGAAACCTAGTGCATCCATATTCACTACACGAGACACGCAGCTTTTTCACGTCGGACGACAGACCACACTACACCAATACCAGTAAGAAACCTGGACGCGACGCCTCGAGTACCGACACGTAATGTCGAACGGAGAAACTACATACGACGACAAAGAATCTAAACACGCAGGAAATAAATGAAAGACTTACCCAAAACACGTAGGGAAACAAAAGAAAGATCTAAAAATCTAGAACGCGTACGCTACATAGAACAAGTTCACCCTCCCTGACGGCGAGAGAAACGACGCAAACCAATTGAACAATAAGTAACGACATTTAACACTGAAACGAACGTTATCCCCCACTCCGACCTTATACTACACACTCCCCAACTTTACAACTCATACGCACCTGGATGAGTAAATCGGCCACTAAAACACAACGGGCTCTCTCTCCTTAACGCGCTCAACCGTCACAAAATCCGATACACAACCCACACGCACCC